>NC_037676.1:33411383-33528418 GCF_003255815.1 Theropithecus gelada | reverse complement strand
CGCCCAGGCTGGAGTGCAGTGGCCGGATCTCTGCTCACTGCAAGCTCCGCCTCCCGGGTTTCCGCCATTCTCCTGCCTCAGCCTCCCGAGTAGCTGGGACTACAGGCGCCCGCCACCGCGCCCGGCTAGTTTTTTGTATTTTTTAGTAGAGACGGGGTTTCACCATGTTAGCCAGGATGGTCTCGATCTCCTGACCTCGTGATCCGCCCGTCTCGGCCTCCCAAAGTGCTGGGATTACAGGCTTGAGCCACCGCGCCCGGCCTCACAGTTGCCTTTTCTTAAGAAATCGCTCTCTTGCTGTTATTGGAGTGCTCAATATAGCAGTCAAAATGATAAATTTCTTCATGTGACCCATTTGTGAGATGTTGGTATTATCTGTATCTAGGAAGCTGGTTACTATGTTGATTTTCCTCAGATCCACTTTCCATCTTTTTCTTTTTTGCCCTGATCTTGGGAAGTAGACCCTGCATCTCCAAGCTACCTCACCAACAGGGTTCTTTTTTAGGTTTAGCCAATGGGAGGCACTGGAGGGCAATAGGATGTGTTTTCATCCCTGCTCTTTCCCTGCTTTGGGCACTGAAATTCTGGCATTGGCAGGGATCTACAGCTCCTCCCAGGCATCCCACCACCAAGGCTCCAGCCCGCATTGGGATTCTTATACAATACTGTCTCCTTCATTTGCTCCACTAGTCTTAGGCTTCCTTTAGGCTTCCTACCACTGCCAGTCTTTGAGTGCCTAAATATCCCTTCTTCTTTCCTCTAAAGATGCCCTTCATGCAAGTCTCGATATCTAAGTAAAATAATATTTCCTATTGGATTACTGACAATATTTAACATTCTCAATTAAATTTGAAGAAAATTCTTCAAGAATCATATGAAAGAGTCAGTGACCACATAATAATAATAATAATAAATGTTTATTGAATGTTTACTATGGACAAGGGACCACTCTAAGCACATCACATGAATCCAATCTTTTTTTTATTTTTCAATTTTTTTGTCAAATAGCCATATGTGGACTGGGCACAGTGGCTCATGCCTGTAATCTTCGCACTTTGGGAGGTTGAGGTGGATGGATCACTTGAGCCCAGGATTTTGAGACCAGTCTGGCAACATAGCAAAATTCTGTCTCTACAAAAAAAAAAAAAAGAAAAAAATACAAAAAAGTAGCCAGGTGTGGTGGCACATGCCTGTAATCCCAGCTTTTTGAGAGGCCGAGGTGGGAGGATCACTTGAGCCCAGGAGGCAGAGGTTGCAGTGAGCCAAGATAGCACCACTGCACTCCAGCCTAAGTGACAGAGTGAGGCTCTGTCTCAAAAAACAAAAAACAAATAAACAAACAGATAGCCATATGTGGTGGCTGCTATTATAAAGTCTTAACCTAGGAACAAGGCACAGAGAGTTTTAATAACGTGGTAAGGGCACTAAACTTAGCAAGTGCTAGAATGAGTCCTTTAGAATCAGGCTCATAATTATTGGGCTAGACTGCTTCCAACACAAGTTAGCTGAACTCTTAGCAAGAAGATTCACTAATCTAAATGTCTACCATCAAAGCCTGAAAATATCAGCTGCTCTTCAATTGCTGAACTATTTCTTTTACTGCACTAAATGCATTCTTTCTTAGTAAATACTCAGATGTAGAGATAAAAGTGTTATTTGAATGGTTACATGTCTTTAGCACTGGGACCTTTCGCTATCAGAATGCTTAAGTTATTAATTATATTTACATGTCTGATTGCTCCCTTCTCCATTACAGACACATTCTTTAGGAGATAGGGATTCTCTCTTTAGTGTTTACTACTGTCTTCCTAGTGCTTTGCAAAATATGTGGAACAGTCTCAATAAATATTAATTAAGTGAATTAACAAATGAATGCATAAATTTGTATATCAATGGCTTCTTACAATATCATTATAAAAAAGAAATAAAAATTGCAAAGTTGCTGATCCTCTTAGAAAGTGGTACAACTTTTAGAGTTGAGCTCAGTTTCTTAAACTTAATACATACTAATGCACAAGGCCTTTTTCCCATGAAGCTATGTTTCAGATAGAAAACTTTCATTACTCATTATGGTTGATCATTGTAAGCATTTGTATGTTTCTAAACAGACAAATATAGAGTAACATGCAAAACTTTCTTGAACTTTTTTCAAGAATTTATTAGAAAAAATTTCAAGCATACAAAAATTTCAAAGAATTACACATGATATCCATATACCACAATCTGACTGTTCAGTTAACGCTTTCCTATATTGTCTTAATCACAAAATCATAATCAATCTTTTACTCCAGCTTATCTACTCCTCTCTTTCTCCTCTTTCACCACCTTCTCCTCGTTTTTCCTCCTTCTTTTTCTTCTCCATCTCCTTTTCCTTCTTCTTTCTTCTTCTCTGTCTTCATTTTTTTTTGGATTCATTTACCAGCAGTTTTCTTGCTGAAATCAAAGCATGCCATTGCTAACTACTTCTGGGTACTTTTAATTGAGTAGAGTTCAATGTGCATTTGCATTTTTAGGTAAAATTTATGTAAAATAAAATGTACAGACATCAGGTGTTCTATTTGATGATTTTTTATGAATGTATACAATTATGTTACTTAGCCAGCTATTCAGAATATAGTACATTATCATTACCCTAGAAATTTCTTTCATGACTGTTCTCAGGCAATCCCTACCTCCATCCAGACTGATTGATTTTCTATCCAGCAGAGGTTAGTCATGCCCATTCTATAACTGTCAGGACAACCATTCTCAGTATTTCTCAACCAGGGTGTTACTTTTTCTGAGGGTGATTTTACCTGTATTTAACAGTGCTAGGCACCCACTACCTTCTCATTTTTGTACAGACTTTCCCTGCTGATCCATTATGGCACAGGTTCAGGAGTGTCTCTAATGGTTTCAGACAGTTATTTCCTAACTAATCTGTAAATTGATGTTTATACAATCATCTCTCTCTCCTAGTTATACTGTTTACATTAAGCTTCTGTGATTTTATTTGTTCATCTTGTTGCACTGTGGTTTGTGGAGGATGTCTGAAGACAATTGCATTAAGACAGCTGCTACTACCTAACAGAAATCATTGGGTATACTTTTCCATTACTTACTTTATGTTCTAAAAATAAACATGTTGGATAATTAATGGTTATACTAAGATAGATGTCTTCAAAGTGGAGTGTTGAAGATAAAAACATTAGAAATTCTGTCTTTTACGTTACGAATCAAAAAACATAAAAATATTAAATTTTAATACATGAATCAATGATTGTATATGCATATAAATTATTAAAAACTTACATGTTTATTGACACGTTTGTATTATAAAAAATGTCAGATGGCTGTATGAGAGTATGCAGAGTTCTGTTGAGGATTTCATTTTGAATATCTGTTAAGTAGGCTTTTTGACACATCGATCTTTTGCACTCTTTATATTCTCTTGGCGGGGATGTCCATTTATGTGTCACTTTGCTACAGTTGAGACTTGTGGGGAAAATGTTTTAAAAAGAAATTAACCATGTAAACAACCACTGATAGTACGTATTCAAAAATAAACATCATCCATAACAGAACAGCAGAGTAAATACGTAATGTATTTATGTTTCTTTCTCTCAGCTGACTGACAAATGTTGAGACCATTCTGAATGACATGAAATGACAAAAATATTTTTGTCTATTTTTACTAGATTAACCACTAATACGTATCCTTATACTTGGTAGTTCAATTATGTTGACTCTGTGATTATATAGGAAGTGACGTTACTTAAATGAGCTGGCATCCTAGTCCTTGTTTGATTGCTGATTTATAGAAAAATCAGATAAATCTATTAGTCAATGACAAGTTATTAGGTATAGACAGCCAGGTTGTTTAATGACAAAGGCAGGAGGATTTGGGAAGAATGGAAAGGAGAGTGAGACTGAGTAATAGAAGGAGTTGAATAAATGTTTTTAAGAGAGTCTTGGAAAATAATTCCCTTGGGAAAAGAATTTTCAATGGTAATGCAGGAGCTGCATTGCTCCCAAACTCTCTACTTATTTACATTTCTTTTCTTAGTTTTTTTTTTTTCTTTTTGCATGTAGCAATGCTTTAACAACTGGCAACTAGGCCTGAATGCATTTTCATTAGCTATAATAACAACATTTTATTTTAATAGAGGCTCAAGAGAAGGTAGAGCATTAAGCTGGCAAATATGTGTCATACTACTCTTTACGATGAGTGACAGATATCTTTTCTTCATCAAAGCAGGCTTCAACATTGAACCTTCACAAGTATTCTCATCACAGTGTTCCCAGAAGATAAAAATGAATGAACTGAAGTTGCTATTTGGCAAAGATCTTTTGCATTTCCTAAAATAAAAAAAGGTAGAACCTTAATTGAAAATTATGGCCTTATAGACAAAGGTCAGCTTTGACCTAGATCTTTAGCAAAATTGAGGCTAAGACCTCAGGGATAGAATCATGAAGATCACAGTGGAATGATTGTGAAGAATGAACTTCGGCCAGGCACGGTGGCTGACGCCTGTAATCCAGCATTTTGGGAGGCTGAGGCAGGTGGATCACTTGAGGTCAGGAGATTGAGACTATCCTGGCCAACATGATGAAACCCTGTCTCTATTAAAATACAAAAAATTTAGCTGAGCATGGTGGCACGCACCTGTGGTCCCAGCTACTGAGGAGGCTGAGGCAGGAATAAAAATAAAAATAAAAAAGAATGAACCTCAAACTTGGTTCAAAATGTTCAAAAATATTTAGAACTTCCTATGATGTGTGCAAAGATCAATTTAGGAATAATAGAATTCAAAATACTGGAGCTAGAGCCTGAGATATGGCTCTTCATTTCTATGTTTTAAAAGAAGCTAGCAATAAAAGAACTTTAAAGATATCAGATTTTTAGAGACTATTTTGATTTTTCATATCAGTGGAATCATTCTTTATCACCCTAAAGCTCCTGGAGATTTGATGACTGGTACAGGAACGTTATATGTGACCCACAGACTGATGGCTCAGCTGGGACTACAGAATATTTCCTGTGCTGTGTGGGGGGAAATTTCCAAAGCCAAAGATTCCCTCTGGTCGGAGCCTTCTTTACTAGACTACCACCGTATACTTCTTCAATTTCCTTCCGTAATCTTCACATTACCAAAATAAAGGCATGAGTTGGAGAGATAAGAGGGACCACTTTTTTTCTTTTGATACTTAGTACTGTTTGTCTGCTCTGATTAAACTCTAAGTTAATTTGAACAAAACATGACACAATTCCTAGCCTGTAGATGGCTAGAGCACCAGAGCCGTGCTCACAGTTTATAGTCGTATTAAAGTATATTTGATAGTAGGTAGATGCTTTTTCATTACTGCTATTTTTAATAAAACCAGTCATTTTCCACCTGGCTAGCTTCACAAGTGATACTTCTCTCTAGAAAAATTCTGGCTGTGACCAGCAGTGAGAAACACAGCACACCTATAATTTTATATAATCTTTCCCACTCTCCACATCCCCATTCCTCACCCCCTTCTCACTTTTTTCTGTTTGGAATAAAGCAATTACTTGAACCTTATTCATTCAGCTAATTTGATAAACACAGGTAAAAGGGGAAATTAAAATTTTAATCTGGGTAGTAATATAAGTAGCTTTTACACGTCCACATTGACAGAGAATATAAGGAAAATATTGCCATCAAGGCTTAAATGAATTACTTATGTGTGTGCATTTGTGTGTGTGTGTGTGATGTGTATAAATTTATAAATTTGAGTTACTTTAAACAGTCTCAATTTATTTCAAGGTGATGAGTTTCCATGATTGGTAAGGGATAAAAATTCTTTTACAGGAACAACATCTATTATTGGAAACAAAGTTTATATTTTACTTGGAATTACTGTCAAATATATATATGGATATATATGGATATATATAGTGGATATATATGGATATACATCTGTAATGGATATCGATTTAAAACATTCCTGGTGGGAGCAGGTGGGTTGGACTTGGATGCTGTGCTGGCTCTTTCCTCAGTTGCCATCAACAGAGTCTTCTCACTTACTCAGTAGCAACTCTACAACTGTCTACATTTTTCAGTTTCTAGTTAACTCAAATGTATCTCTTCTAAGAATGAAAACGTTTCTTTTCAGTCCCTGCCTTTCAACTATTTGATAGAATTCCCATGGATAAGCAAAATTTTAATAGTGTGGGTGTAGAGTGAAGAGTGTTTAAGAAAAAGAATTAGTCACAAAATGTCATGAGTTGAAATTGGGACTTTTAACAAGTTAAGCTCATTTATAGTTAAGGTAGTTTATATCCCACACAATATGTTACATGATATGAAATTCTCTAATTGTAGACATTCATGTTTGCAAAGATGGGTTCAGGTAGAGGTGCTACAAAATCGGGGAGTTAGAATTTAATTTATAGATAATTCTGGAAACATGAAAACATTTTTGCTTCTAATTATTTAATTTATATACCATCTCAATTCTCATTCCATTAATTCTCATGAATTAAATTGACAATTACAGTATGGAAGAAATAAAATATCACTGGGCTGAGAATTGAGAAATGTGTGTTCTGGTGCTGAGTGTACTACTAATGTTACGTGAAGCAACTATTTCAGATGCTTCAAAGAAGCTTCAATCTTAGATTTCTCATCTGGACAAAATGAAAGTTCTACCTGATATCCTTGATATTCTTAAAAACATTGAAATTTTGATTCATTAGACATATAAATATATTTAAAACTTCCTCCAAATATTTCTTATGTAACCAAGGCTGGGACCATTGATGTAAATTTCTTTCCATTTCTTATATTTCATAGTTTTTAATTAAAGCTTTTGAGAAAGTAAATGCTCAGTAAGCATTTGACAGATACAAGGGTGGGCTAATAAATACAATAAAGTATCCCCAAATCTCAGAGGCTTAACACAATAAAGTGTATTTCTTGCTCACATAGCATCCCTACATGGGTGGGGCTGGGAGGATGATATGTTTCATTTAGTTATTCAGGGACTCACGCCTTTTCACACTGTGATGATATCATCCTCAACACATTTCTCTCTAGACACAACAAAAGAGCAAGAAAGAAAACTATTGCTATGAAAGGTTTAATTTTTGAATTGGCCAAGTCTAGAAGTGGCACACATTATATTAACCAATATGCTATTGGGCAACAACAGTCATATGGCCCAATCCAGAAACAGGAGGCTGAGAAATGTAGTGTTGCTGTCCACATAGGAAGAAATGAAAAAATTTGGTGAAGATATAGCATTTTGTCTGCCTTGGATATGGACATATAAAGCATATCTTATGTTTTATTCACCTTTACTCTGAACAAAACAAAAACATAAACATTAGGATAGCATTATTGAAATTATATGAAAAACTTCTTCAGATGACATATTAGATCTAGAGTTAACACACCTTGAGTTGTGGCAGATACTGCCTTTGGAAAATAGAGTCCAGTTATCCTGAATTATCTGAATAGGCCCAATTTAATCACATGAACCTTGAAAACTGGAAAAAAAGCAAAAGTGTTGATCAGAATGATGTGATGATAGAAGAAGGGGCAGGAGAAGTTTGAAGAGTGAGAGGAACTCTGCGTGCCTGAGTTCCTCTTATTCTTGACTCAAAGTTAAGACTTCTGAGTTACTGACTTTGAAGATGAAGGAAGGGGTCCCTGAGCGGAAGCATGTGGGCAGTCTCTACCAGGTGACCAATAGCTCAGATAGCCAAAAAAAAAAAAAGAAAGAAAGACCTCAGTCCTACAGCTGCAAGAAACTGAAGGAGCAAAGAACTAGTTTATCCCATAGAATCTTCAGTAAGAAACACAGCCCAACTAACACCTTGATTTTAGTCCAGTAAGACCCATGCCAAACTTCTGACCTACAGAACTGTGAAATAATAAATTTTCATTGTTACAAGCTGCCTAATTTTGTGGTGATTTATTATGCCTGTCATAGAAAACTAAAATCCTCTCTTATCAGCATACTTACTCTTTCTTCTTACCAACTAACAAGTGGTAAGAGTTCTGCAGCTAAAAAAAAAGAAAAAGATAAAAGGTCTGAAAATCTTTCCCATAGTAAATTATTTAAAACTTTTATGTTATGCCTACCATGACAGTATGTGTATTTTAAAAGACAATTGTCTAGAAATTATGAGGCATATCTAAAGAAAAAAGCGTTCATGGTCAAAACTAATTTAATGGTAAAATACATCGGGCAAAGAACCTTCTTAGTAAATTTCAACATTATTTCTATAGGAAAGTGTATGAATTTTTAAATAGATACATAATATTTGTATATATTTATGGAGTACATGTAATATTTTGGTGCAAGCATGCAATGTGTAATGATCAAATCAGGAAAATTAGTATACCCATCACCTTATACATTTCTTTGTGTTGAGAACATTTCAAATCTTCTTACTATTACAATATTGTCACTCTACTGTGCTATCAAACACTAGAACTAATTTTCTCTAACTAATTTTATGTTCGTACCCTTTCTTCATCCCCTTCATGCAAAGGCACCCTTCCCAGTCTCTCATATCCAACATTCTGCTGTCTACCTTCATGAGATTAAATGTTTTGCTCTCGCATATGAGTGAGAACATGTAATATTTGTCCTTCTGTGCCTGGTTCATTTTACTTAACGGCCTCCAGCTCCATCCACGTTGCTGTAAACTGCAGGATTTTATTCTTTCTTTATGTCTGAATAGTATTCCATTGTGTATACACACCACATTTTCTACTGATGGATACTTAGGTTGATTCTATATCTTGGCTATTGTGAATAGTGCTGCAATAAATATGAGGGTGAAGATATCACTTTGATATACTAATTTCCTTCGTTTGAATAAATTCCCAGTTGTGAGATTGCTGGCTTTTATGGTAACTCTATTTTTAGTTTTTTAAGAAACCTCTATACTATTTCCCAATATGGCTGTACTAATTTACACTCCCACTTACAGTGTATAAAAGTTCCTTCAGAAAAGTCATGCTTTTGCAGAGCATGAGATCTACTGAAGCATGTGTTATACAAATGTACATGTAACGGCCAGGCGCGGGGGCTCACGCCTGTAATCCCAGCACTTTGGGAAGCTGAGGCGGGTGGATCACGCGGTCGGGAGCTCGAGACCATCCTGACTAACACGGTGAAACCCCGTCTCTACTAAAAATACAAAAAATTAGTCGGACGTGGTGTCGGTGCCTGTGGTCCCAGCTACACGGGAGGCTGGGGCAGGAGAATGGCGGGAACCTGGGAGGCGGAGCTTGTAGTGAGCCGAGATCGCACCACTGCGCTCCAGCCTGCACTCCAGCCTGGGCGGCAGAGAGAGACTCTCTCTCAGGAAAAAAAAAAAAAAAAAAAAAAAAGTACATGTAACTAGAAGGACTAGAAGGACGAAATCAGGAAAGTGATAGAGAATTTGGAAATTATCACCTATCAAGAATTATTGAAAGGATGAATGATCTGGAGGAAAGATGACTTGATAGAAAATGCTAACTGTCCTCAATTATTATTAAGAAAAAGTGACAATGGGAGAAATGAAATAATCTGTGTTTACTTCAGAAGTCATATTTAAAGTAGTTCGTGCAAGTTATATAAAAGATGTATGAGAGAATATTTTGAGACACTAGCCAGCACAGTGTGCTCCCATCCACACACATACATCTGCTGATCTGTGATGTTACCCATCTTTCTACTCAAACAGCATTTAGGGTATTTAATGGTATATTCCAGAAAAGGGGTGATAGAGGAAAAACAGCAAAATAGAGTAATGGGTGGTGAGCTTTAGGGCTTCTGATAAGGTTTTAAAAAATAAGAAAAACAGTTTTGAGCAAAAGCTTCTGAACTTCAGATGCTTGGGTTCTGGAGTATCAAATTCACAACCAAGAGAGGTTGAATAATCAGAACAAAACACATTACTGCTGAGTACAAATAATTTTGAGGATTGGATAAAATACATTATAAAATGAGATGAAAAAGAGAGACTACTGGGTATGGGATGAGGAAATGAAGCAGGCAGAGCTCCTCAGTGGACAGAGCCATCCTAACCATCAAACAAATGAAGGCTATTTGTTGCCACTGCTAGGGTATCCTATAGGAACATATTCAGGACATACAATTTTTTAGTTGGCATGTGGCTGAGTATTTTAGACCACAGATTCTGAGAAATGTTAATAGTTTACCTCTATTTTGTCACTCACTCTCTGCCATCGAAACAACGAGCATATTTCCCATTGATCGTCTAAGAGGGATTATGTTTGTGAAACTTCATAATTTGCCAACACCATTGAACTTGTATTTCTTATATTTTATAGCCCATTATAAAGGCACCTCCAACAGCTAGGATAATTCAGGAATGAAAAGTGAAAGCCCATGGAGTGCCTCGTTGTTGTTGTTGTTGTTGTTGTTGTTGTTGTTGTTATTTTGGGACGCAGCCTCACTCTGCCGCCCAGGCTGGAGTGTACTGCCACCATCTCTGCTCACTGCAACCTCCACCTCCTTGCTTCACGCCATTCTCCTGCCTCAGCCTCCCAAGTAGCTGGGACTACAGGCGCCCGCCACTACGCCCGGCTAATTTTTTGTATTTTTAGTAGAGACGGGGTTTCGCCGTGTTAGCCAGGATGGTCTCGATCTCCTGACCTCGTGATCCGCCTGCCTCGGTCTCCCAAATTGCTGGAATTACAAGCGTGCGCCACCGTGCCCTGCCGTGCCTCGTTATTAGACATCTCTGAGTTGGAGCTAGATATGATACCAAAGATGCTATGCGGGGTGGTGCATAGATCCTATTTTTTTTTTTTTTTTTTTTTTTGAGTGTTGGTGAAATGCCATGCCCTCTCAAGTAACTGAAAGTGTCCCATTTAAAATGAATATAATGATTATATATGTTTGAGAAATTCTTAGTTACTGCAGGATTTCACAAAGCCTTTGATATCCTAATATATTCTGTAAATCTTCAAGAGAGAAAAAAGTATACAGGACTTCCCTAACTTAATTAGCCATGGAAACTCTTTGATTTACTCTTCATTTTTAGAAAAATCTATTCACATCTTACAGAACATTTTTTTTTTAACAGCTGGAAAATGATGGAGCAAATGGCCACTGAGTTCCACTAAGCTCTAAAATTTTCTGACTCTTTGATCACATTTTTTTTTCTTTTGTCTAAGCAAACAAAAGTAAATGGGACAGATCAGAGTAGCATAGTTAATTCAGAAAAAGACATTAGAATATAAAAAATTTGTATATATAAAAGCTGAAAATTCAAACAAAGAAAATTGAATATTTATACAGTTCAGAAATCTGTTTGGCTATTGTGGAAAAAATAGTTAAGTTTATATAACATAGTAGTCGGAGTAAATAATAAATTACTGTTGACAAATAGCTCTCCATTGCAACATTATTTTTTTAAGCTGTGGGTACAGAATCAGGGACCTAAAGTCTTTCCATTGTCCATTGCCTGAGATGTTGTTCTCATTTGATTGGTTGAAACTTGGATTGCAAATATTGTACATCTTGGTTCCAGCTTATAGGAAGGAACAGCAGCATACATGAAGAGGTGCAGACGCACAGATATAGAAAATTTGAATATGATACCCATCACTACCATCCATCTTTCATCAGTGATGACATCGTAACATGAACAGATCTAAATGCATGCTTGGAAATGGATTCTCTCACTGAACAACTGTGTGTCACCTACAACTCCATTACAACACAATGAGAGAACGGATTCAGGTACACAAATAGCCATCTCCACTGCACACATAAGGAAATGTACTTTAAATAGCTCAAGAGATAGACAAACACACACACACACACACACAAGAGGTCTTCAAAAACTTCGTGGAAAATACACATTATGAAAAAACAATGCATGGATTTCAATGCTTCTGTAAACCCAATATAAATTTGTACTAAACTGCTTTAATATGTCTGAACAGGATCTAGTCTGAGACACTGATAAGGATAAGACAACAGTTTGAAAAAAGCCTCTGTAAGATCAACATGCATTCTGCTAAAATTAAAGCAAGAACAAACATCAAATTTATGGCAGAGTGTGGGTGGAAGAATGGTGAAATTATTGATGCTTTACCAAAAGTTTATGAGGACAATACTCCAAAGAAGTCAGTAGTATACAAATGGATAACTTGTTTTAAGAAAAGATAAGATGATGTTGAAGATGAAGCTCTCAGTGGCAGACCATTGACATCAATCTGTGAGAAAAAAATTAAGTCTTGTTTGTGCCCACATGGAAGACAACTGACAATTAACAGCAAAAGCAATAGCCAACACCATAGACTTCTCAAGTGGTTCTACTTTTTTTTTTTTTTTTTTTTTTGAGATGGAGTCTTGCTCTGTCGCCCCGTTTGAAGTGCAATGATAATGGTGCCATCTTGGCTCACTGCAACTTCCGTCTCCTGGGTTCAAGTGATTCTCTGGCCTCAGCCTCCTGAGTAGCTAGGATTACAGGCACCTACCACCATACCTGAATTTCTGTATTTTTAGTAGAGATGGGGTTTTGCCATGTTGGCCAGGCTGGTTTCAAACTCCTACTTACACAATTTTGACTGAAAACTTAAAGTTCAGCAAACTTTCCACTCAATAGGTGCCAAAACTATTGCGTACATATCAACTGCAGACAAGAACCAAGCTTTCAATGGAAATTTTAACCAAGTGAGATCAAGAACTTGAAGCATTTCTTAAAAGAACTGTAACAAGAAAGAAACACCGCCTTACCATACCATCCTGAAGACAAAGCATGATCAAAGTCATGGCTACCAACAGGTAGAAGTGGTCCAGCCAAAGCAAAAGTGGACCAGCCAAGAGCAAGGGTCATGGCAACAGTTTTTGTTTTGTTTTGTTTTGTTTTTTTCCCAATACTTAAGACATTTTGCTTGTTGATTTTCCGGAGGGTAAAGAACAACAACATCTGCTTATTATGAGAGTGTTTTGAGAAAATTAGCCAAAACTTTAGCATAAAAACCCAGAAGGCTTCACCAGAGAGCCTTTCTCCACCATAACAATGCTCCTACTCATTCCTCTCACCAAACAAGGGCAACTTTGTGAGAGATTTGAGAGGAAATAATTAGGTGTCCAACTAACCGTCCTGATTTAGCTCCTTCTTCTTTTTGCTTCCTAATCTTAAAAAAAAAAATCTTTAAAAAGCCCTCATTTTTCTTCAGTTAATAATGCAAAACAAGGCTGCTTTGACATGATTAAATTCCCAGGACCCTCAGTTCCTTAGGGATGGACTAAATGACTAAATCACTTCCAAAAGTGTCTTGAGCTTCACGGAGCTTATGTTGAAAAATACAGTTTATATTTTTAATTTTTATCTTTTAATTCCATTTTCACAGACTTTTTGAAGTGCCTTATATACATATAGACAGATTTTAAAAGCTAAAAGAAATACGTGATGATCAACCTGATCTTCCAATGGAAAAAAATAAAATCTGTTTGACATAAAAACAATGAAATTACTGCCAGGGAAAAGCATTGTTTGTATAATTCTTTAATGCTCTAATGTATGTTTGCCTGTTAATTCTTCTGGCTAAACTTTTTTTTCACAAAAGGTTTAATTTTTAAAAACATATTTTCTAAGATAAACTTTGGAATTTACTCATTGTTCCTACTTTTTTCCTTTGTTTCTCATCCATTAACTTTAGGTTTTCTGTTTATTATATACAATTAATATTATTATTAATTTTGTACTTTTTTGGTTGTTTGTTTCTCAGTTTCCTAAGTCCTAATGTATTTTCTTCTGAAGGTGTTTATGACTTTTACTTATTTTCCAGGTAAAGTATTTCTGGGTCCTTTAGATTTGATGTAAATTTATCGTTAAAATTATTTTCAAAGATATTTCATAATTGATTATCTAATTTATGCTTTCAGCCAAGGGTTATCATGGTAAAAGTGTTTTAGTTTATAAAATTCCTACTTCTGAATAGTTGCTGATATACATTTGTCAGTTATGAGATTGATATGTTTATGTGCTTCCAGAAATATAATTTCAAGTTATATAAATTTCTTATATACCTATTAAGCTGAATCTGTCAATACTTTTATTCAGTTTATCTATTTTCTTTGTTTTTTTCTTTTTCTTAACGTTATATCTGACAATTCTGAAAGAGGTGTTACCAGTGTCATTTTATTTTTAATGAAGATTTCTGTATCTGGCAGCTTTATTCAGAAAACAAAACACATCAATTACTTTAAGCAGGGAGAGACTGAATAAGGTGAACTGGATACTGATAGAAGTATTAGAAAGGCTGGAAGAACAAAGGTCAGGGAGTCCCCAGTACCCCTCAGCTGCACACTGATTCTGAGAGTCAGGAAGATCCAAGAACCTCACACAACTCTTGTTGAGCACAACTACCTCCAAAATCACAGCAGCTGTTTCCTAGGAAAATGCACAAAGCCCATTAGAAAATAATCTTATTTCTGTAAGGCTGCCTGAGGAAAAACAGTATGATTTTAATTTTTCGTTTTTCTTTCAAACCTCATCTGTTTCTTGGAAATAAATTTTCACACTACTGAGTTACCAACAGATAACCTGTTACGTTCTGCCTGTATTTCTATTAGATTTAAAACTGATATTTTTAGTTGTGGTGTGGTTTTATGCATACAGGTTTAAATGCATTTTACACTCTTCAATTACATTACTGTGTTTAATTGCATAATTTCTTCTTTTTTCTCTGTGTAGTATTTGATCATATATTTAATCTGATTTTCACATTGTCATCTTCCTCCATTCCTTCCTTCCTTCCTTCCTTCCCTTCTGTTTTTACTTTCTTCCTTTTTTTTTTCTTGGTTTTTGTTTTTGTTTTGTTTCGTTTTGTTCTGATTTGCATTCGTTTAATATCTCTTTGGATACCCACTTAAAATTTATTTTTATTTTTAAAAAATTTCAAATTTACAAATGACTTATAAAGGTAGAATATAGTTCATGTATACTTTTCTCCTAGATTTCTATAATGTTAACATCTTACATAAACATGATGTATTTATCAAAACTAAAAATTATATTGCCACAATACTATTAACAAAATTAGAGTATTTATTTGGAGTTTTTTCATTCTTTCAATATACGTCCATTTCCTGTTCCAGTATCCAATCCAGAATACCATGCTGCATTTAGGCATCATGTAGTAAATACTCCTCCAATCTGTGATCGTTTCTCAGGCTTTCCCTGTCTTCATGACTTTGACACTTTAAGGAATACTGGTGATGTATTATAGAATGTCCTTCAATTTTGGTTTGTCTGATGTGCTCTCTTGTTTAGACTGGACTTATTAATTTTTAGAAAGAATACCACAGAGTTGAAGTGCCCTTCTCATCAAATCATATCAAGAGGTTTATGATATCCACATGGTTTATCACTGATGACATTATCCTGATCACTTGGTTAAGGTGGTGTATACCTAGTTTTTCCACTATAACGTCATTATTTTTCCCTTTCCACAACCTCCTTGTTAAATGTGTGTCACTAAGTCCAGTTTACACTCAAGGTGAGGAAAGTAAGCTCTCTCTACAGGAAGAAGTGTATCAAGAATTGGTAGACAAGTGATAAAATTGTCATGACAATTAATAGTTTGGCGCAATATTTGGGGGCTAAGCAACCATTGTGTTTCCTTTTAAACTTTTATCCGGTAGTTTCAGCACTCACTGGTGGATCCTGCTTTGGGCAATTATAGCTGGTGTTCTAATCCTGACTTTATTTTTATCATTGTTTCTACAGTTATTAATTTGAAACCTTTTGTAAGAAAAATTTGTTACTGCACCTGCACTTATTTATTTGCACAATTGTCTGTTTATTTTAGTGTGTACTTATGGGAATTTATTTTATTCTTTGAGTTTTAACCCAGTACTAGCTCTTTGCATTTTGTTGCTAAGATCATTCCAGCTACAGTCATTGCATGTAAATGTAAGCAGCAGCTCATCTTATATTTGTCTTGTCCCAACCCAAGAATAATCTGTTTCTCCAAGGAGTTCTGGGCACGAATTATGCTCATTACTATTGGGGTGCACTGTTTCTACACCTCAGTAAAAAGAGATAGAAAATATGTGGGCGGGGTGTGGTGGCTCGTGCCTGTAATCCCAGCACTTTGGGAGGCTGAGGCGGAGAGATCACTTGAGATCAGGAGCTCAAGACCAGCCTAGTCAATGTGGCAAAACCCTGTCTCTACTAAAAATAAAAAAATTAGCTGGGGATGGTGGTGGGCACCTGTAATCCTAGCCTTGGGAGGCTGAGGTAGGAGAATTGCTTAAACCCAGGAGGTGGAGGTTGGACAGTAAGCCGAGACCGTGCCACTGCACTCCTGCCTGGGAGACAGAGCAAGACTCCATCTCAAAAAGGAAAAAAAAAAGAAAATATGTGTATGCATGCTAACTGATGTATCCCTATATATATATAAATATTAATATGAATTTGTACTAATAGCTCTAAGTTTAATACAATACCACTTCAACATATGAATTTTGGGGGGATACAATTTAATTCATAACATAAGATAAATGGGAAAACATCAATAGCTGTTTTATTTTTACAGTAATCATCACATATAAATAGGAAAATATTATTTATTTAAAATAACAAAAATGTAAATCAATATGAATATACTTAACACAAGAGAACTACACACTTACAAATAACTAAGGTGGTAAATTTTATGTGTGTCTTAACACAATAAAAAAATGAAGAAAAAAGTAAGAACAAAGATAACATAGATCTCTGACCTATACAAAGAAAATAACAAGAACTTATCAAAGTATAAAATTATTGGAGCTAATATAAAGCTGTACTGTATTCTTTGATGATATAACTCAAATTCATTTGAAAATCTTTATTTAAATAGTTATAATTGTAATGGGTTGAATGGTGCCCATGAAAAATATATGTCCAAGTCATAATTTCTCATACCTGTGAATGTGATCTTATTTGGATTAGGGCTTTGCAATTGTAGTTAAATTAATAATCTCAAGATGAGAACATCCTGGTTTTTCAGTGGTCCTAAATCCAATGATTCATGTCTATATATATATATGAGAGATTCTGATACGGAACTAGAAGAGAGACACTGGGAAAAGTTGAATGAAGACAGGGATACAGATTGGAGAGAAGCTTCTACAAGCTCAGCCAAAGACTTCTAGAGCCACCAAAAGTAGGGAGACGGGCATGGACCGGAATTCTCCAAGCCTCCAAAAGGCAACAATGCTGCTAACAACTTGATTTTGGAATTCTGGCCTCTGGAACTGTAAGAGCATATACTTCTGTCATAAGTCCCCAGGTTTGTGGTAATTTGTTATAGCAGCCCTAGGAAACTAACAGAGTACTTACAGTACACACAGAATTAGATGAATTGAATAAAATGATGTTAAACTTTATGTAAGAATGGAGTAAATTTTAAAGAACAAATAAGAGTATGAAAAAATAGTCTAATAAAGCACATGACTCACCAGACATTAGATTATAGGGCACCTTTCTAAATCGACACAAAATAATTATGATTATGACATAAGTATTTTTAGAGTACATCAATTTGAAACAGACCCAAAATATAAAAATAAAAATTGATGTTTATATTTTATATAATTTTCATATTGTAAATTATATAAATTCATATTTTATATAAATTTTTATATCTGAAATATAAAAATAAAAAGTTAATACATGACCAAGGACCTAATTGGATTCAGAGACAAAATGTAAATTAATTTAGAAATAATACTGGCACAGTATTAACTTCTGGAGAAAATAAAATTTGGACCCCTTATCAAACCTATATCAAAAATTAAATTCATATATAATATAGATTGAACTGTGTTTTAAAAATTCTTAAGTAAAGGACTTAGGTAGTGCATTCAAACTCTATGATTCCTTAGCTGGGCCTCGTGATGCACATCTGTAGTCCTAGCTACTCTGGAAGCAGAGACAAGAGTACTGCTTGAGCCCAGAAATTTGAGGCCGCAGTGGGCTATGATCATACCACTGCACTGCAGCTTAGGCAACAGAGGGAGACCCTGTCTCTAAAAAAATTGAATAAATAAAAGATTTTTTAAAAATCTACGACCTTAAAAGAAACTAGAGAGAATTTCAGCAACAAAGAAATATTGGAATATTTGAAGATATTAAAATTAAAAACAAAAACTTTTGTAGAGCAGGCAACAGATGAAACAAAGTCAACAAACCAATATTAAAGAAGACAAAATTAGTAAATTATATCATGGTTGATAAAAATGTTAAGATTTGAAATATATATGCATAATACAATGTATATACATAGAACTCTTCATATTAATGAGAGGTAAATATTCTAATGGAGAAATAGGCAATTCATGGAGAAGACATTTAAAACACTGACAAAATTATGAAAAGGGACTCAAATAGAGAAAAACCAAGACAAGTCATAGCAAGATATCAATTTATAACCATCAAACTGGGGGGCGGGGAAGGACAATAATTACTACTGCTGATGTCAAGAGGGAATTCTTACAAACTCACTGGAAATTCTCCCAGATATGCCTCTTTAAAAACAAAATATGTTATAATATATTAAATGTGTATACTTTCACTCAGAAATACCACTTTAACAAATATATTTTATAGATAAAATCTCATATACAAAAAGGTCTTCATAAAAATGTTGAGATTGCTCAATATTTTTAGAACAACAAAACACTAGAAAAAGTGAATGCCCATGAACATATCACCATTATAGGAGAAGTGGTTTAATAAATGATGACATGATTTCTACTACATAATGCCATGCAGTAATTTTACAATATGGTATTATTCTGACTGTGAACTTAAGTGACTTTTCATGATATACACCAATATCTTTTTAGAAACTACAATGACACATAATTATTATCTAAGTAAGAAGAAAATATGAAAGTGTTTTTAGGACAAATAATGTGAGATCAATGTTTAGATGATGTTGGAAAAGAAGAGGAGAGAAGGAAGGAGGCAAGCAAACATGAAAACCGGGAAATAAAACCACAGTGAAAAGAAATGCAGAGTCCCTTTATTTAAAAATCATATATATATGAGTACATTTATAAAGATAATTAATCTATAAATCTACAGGGTTGTCCATGAAAGTATTAAGAGAGGGAGAAAAAAGGCAAATTACAGGTATATGTGCACAGTTTCGTTTGTGTTACACAAGCCAACAATGCACGTCTGTGTATATGCTTCTTTTTTGTGTGTCAGAAAAATGAAAACCATAGACCGAAAAAGAAGCTGTTAATGTGGAAATGAATTAGTAGAAAATAACTTCTTTTTTTCTTTATACATTTTGTATTGTTTGTTATGCATATTTTACAATTAAATTAAAATTAGATAAAATCTTCAAAAATAATTTGCATAAAAAAATTTAAGGCCAGGCACGGTGGCTCACGGCTGCAATCCCAGCACTTAGGGAGGCCAAGGTGGGCGGATCATCTGAGGTCAGGAATTGGAGACCAGCCTGGCCAACATGCCGAAAGCCCATTTCTACTAAAACTACAAAAATTAGCCAGGCATGGTGGCACCCACCTGTAATCCCAGCTACTCGGGAGGCTGAGGCAGGAGAATCACTTGAGCCGGGGAGGCAGAGGTTGCAGTGAGCCAAGATAGCACCACTGCACTCCAGCCTGAATGACACAGGAAGACTCCATCTCAACAAAAAAAGAAAGAAAGAAAGAAAGAAAGAAAGAAAGAAAGAAAGAAAGAAAGAAAGAAAGAAAGAAAGAAAGAAAGAAAGAAAGAAAGAAAGAAAGAAAGAATTTTAAATTACACAAAATTTCAAAAAAATCACCATGAAAAAGTAAATACGTATTAACTGCAAATAAATCAAAATTTTTAAATCCTTAGTATTTAAGCTCAATATAATACTTGAGGATTTGCATAAGCTCAGTAAGAGAAACATAGAGTCAGCAAAAGATAAACTGGGAATAAATTTCAGACAACGTAGAAAAGAAGAAATATCTAAATAGATGTTCAAATTTATAACAATTTGGAGAAATAATTATAACTACAAAGTTACTACTTGTCACCTTTCTAATTAGCAAAGATGTACTTAAAATATTGGTGAGAGTACAGTATGAAAAACACTACAACGTTCTGTTGACAGGAGTGTAAATTAGCACATATTTTGGATAGACCTTTGACAGTCTATTTTAAGTTATGTAAAATAAATGTTATGATCAAAAGACTGTAACTTTAGAAATATATCTTAAGAAAAATAATATACAAAAAAGTATGATTAAACTTGAAGAACTATAATCATTGTGTATGATTATAAATTAAAAATTAATACTACGTTAATCATAAGAAAATAACTTGTAACCAAACAGAATAGTAAGCAACAGTAAAAATGACACTACTCTTTTTAATGGCAAGAAAAAATGCACTAAGCATCTTTATGTTTAAACAATTATACCCATATAATGCAAAGTAACATTTTTGTATAGTATTTCGACTTTTGTATAAAGTATTAATTATAAATAAATTATATTGCTGTAGTAGAAATACTATAATATCATTGGTGTTAGAAAGGGGATGTTAGTTTTAATAAATGTCTATATTATCTATTTTTCATAACGAGTGCTGATTTTATAATCTGATACAAAATAATCTACAAAAGTAAAAGAAAATAATTGCTTGGATATATATTTGCTTTTTAAGGCGTTTACTTATACTAATGTCATTTTTTGCAGTAACTCTAGCAGATTGATGCAATTACTGTTTTCTAAGTTCACTAATTTAGGACGTAAAGGAAAATAAAAATCTCAGGTCCTTAAACTCATTATGCCAAAGAGAAAGTTAAGCTAGGAGACTGAATCATGCAACATGGCCCACATTTTTTCGTTGTTTTTGTTTGTTTGTTTGTTTTGTTTTGTTGTTGTTGTTGTTGTTATTACTTCACAACTTTGATCAAAGAATTATCCATTAGCCAGAACCCCAAAGAAAGGCAAAGGGCCTCAGGCATCTGAAGATGTTTTGCTGGCCACAGAATTTTTCAAGATGCATATACTCCCATAAAACAAGGACATACCAATTATAACTTGAAGTCTGCAAGCTAGGTGTGGCTCCTAAAACTAAAGTCTGTTAATTTTCACCCCGATAGTGCTTATCTTGCCAGGTATGGAACAAAAACAAGATGATGTCAATCATTCTTTCCCTTACCCCTCCTTCTTCCTACTTGTCTTACCCACTTTAAGGAACTGTATAAGTAATAAACCTCCTGAGAAACTATTCAGATGACTCCAGCCACAGATATGTCTGTGACTTGTGTTTTTCCAGGCGTGCCCTCAAGCTCTAGCTTAATAATCCTCTATTGATTGAGACTCTTGACTTGGTTACTCCTTTAATTTAACTAGAATATATTTAATGCAACTGCACCCAGATCTCCCAGGTCAAATCCTATGCTCTTTTTCTCTCTCACATCCCCTTGTGTATTGATTAAGAATTGACCCTTTATTTGTTTCTTGTATGGCGATTGCTATCTTTATACTGATATGCTTATCTTCCTGTGGTTACAGATTAAATCACTCCTCCTGAGAGCTAGGGACAGAATTGTCCTTGAAAAATGGAGATACTCATGATATCAGTCATTATTGAATCTGGTAAGTTTTTCTTTTTCCTTTTTTTTAAAAAAGTAAGTTCTTGCTGTTTTAATGAAACAAATTGAGAAATTATTTTCTAGTAGAAATACATGGGCATTAGGTGTCATTAAAATTAAAATTCAAAAGTGTTCAATCTCAAAGCAACATTTTATACCTTTACAAATTAGTTAACAGATCTTAAATCAAAGGCCACCATTTACAGATCAAAACAGTATGCCTTCAAATGGTTGAACTCTATGGTATGTGAATTATGTTTCAATAAATCTATTTCAAAACAAAACAAAATGTGTAACTTTTAAACTGAGACAAAGACATTTCATCTATCAATGGAAAAAAATGAAGTCAACAGAAAAATAATATATACATTTCATGAGCTTGTTCTTATTTATTTCTGCCATCATATACTCACACACACACATATATGGCATATATACATACAAGATGGCAGAAATAAATAAGAATATAGCAGTTAGTAAATAATATAAGTGAAATAAACTAAAAGTAACAGTTTTCAGATTAAAATTTAAAATACAATAATATGTTCTCTATAAAAGATGTAGTTTAAAAAAAAAGACAGACAAATGTTAAAAACTAAAACCAATGAACCAGGCCAGTATGGGGAGAGCAATGTTTTAGAAATCCTACATTCTGTCAAAATAAAATCGGGAAATGTTGAGAAATACTGTTAAAAAAGAAATATACCACAGTAAACATAACCCAGAATACAGCCTCAATATATACTGAACAATTGACAGCACTACAGAAAAACATATAGATCAACATTTTAACCTGAAAATCCTAATACACCTTTCTCAGAAGGTGGTAGAACAAGAAGAATAAAAGTAAGACCAATAAAGAAGACGTCTAGCTTCAGTTCCAACATGTACAGGGTGTGAAATTGTCACTCTCATTCTAAAAACAAGAAAAAGTCAAACAAACTAAAGACCAATGACTTTTCTCAAACCTTTCATGGATTAGAGCTTAGAGAACAAACTTCACCGCAAATCCAGAGTCACAGCCAAGATCAGTTTACCTGGAGCAGAAGCCATAAACTTATAGGTACCCTCAAATGGTAGTTTTGATGAATTGCTATAGGCTGTGTGTAGATTACCACGAGAGTGAGAAAACTTCTGGGGGCAGCAGTCGTGAATGGGGTGACCCCAGTCTTGGGTGGGGATCTCAGTTTACTTCGAGAAACCCCATCAAGTTCTCACATAAAAATGCCAAAAAAAATTCTTTCTGGCAGTGAGAGGGATGAGGTGTCCACGACCAAGACATACAAGTGCATGGAAAAATAGTGTAGCAGAGCCTTATCTAACCTGGGGAAGATGTATTCCTAATATTCAGGCTCTCCATAGCCTTTTCGTTTCACCAAAGGGGAGGGAAGCTATACCACTGAAAAAATACTAGGTGAAGGTCACAACCCGAAGACATACCAAAAGACTGAGATTTTATCATAGAATTTTATTCTAAGATTGTAGACTTGGTGGCCTCCCACACTTTAACACCACACTAAAAAGTGCTCCAGTATAACAATGGTGAACTGCAGCTGAACTACCTGCAAGATGCAGACTCTCTGAGAAGGAGAGTACTGAGAGAAGCCAAAAGTCAAAAGACACATGGACCAGTTGAACAGGCTAGAGAACCCAGAAATAAAGCCACACACCTCAATCATCTGATCTTCCACAGAACTGACAATAACAAGCAATGGGGAAAGGACTCTCTAGTTAATAAATGGTGCCAGGATAACTGGCTAGCCATATGCAGAAGATTGAAACTGGAGCTCTATCTTTAACCATATACAAAAATCAACTCAAGATGGATGAAAACATAGAACACAGGGATGAAAACATAGAAAATACCATTCTGGACATTGGCCCTGGCAAAGACTTCATGATGAAAACTCCAAAAGTAATTGCTACAAAAACAAAAATTGACAACTGGAATCTAATAGAACTAAAGAGCTTCTTCACAGCAAAAGAAACCACCAACAGAGTAAAGAGACAACCTACAAAATGGGAGAAAATATTTGCAAACTAGGCATCCAACAAAGGTCTACAGTCCAGAATGTATAAAGAACTGAAATCAACAAGCAAAACCAACTTCATTAAAAAATGAGCAAAGGCATGAGCAGAGACAATTCTCAAAATAAGACATACATGCGGTCAGCAAGAATATTAAAAAATGTCCAATATCACCAATCATTAGGGAAATGCAAATCAAAACCACAATGAGATACCATCCCACACTGGTCAGAATGTTTTTTGACTAAAAAGTCAAAAAACAACAGATGCTGGAGAGGTTGCAAAGAAAAGAGAATACTTGTATGCTGCTGATGGGAATGTTATTAGTTCAGCCACTATGGAAAGCAGTCTTGAGATTTTTCAAAAAACTGAAAAATACCATTTGACCCAGCAACCTCATTATTTGGTATTCACCCAAAGGAATATAAATTGTTCTACCATAAAGACACATGTATGGGTATGTTCATCGCAACACTATTCACAATAGCAAAGACATGGAGTCAACCTAGATACCAATCAATGATAGACTGGATAAAGAAAATATGAGACAGGTATACATGGAATACTACATTTGCAGCAAAATGAATGCAGATGGAGGCCAATATCCTAAGCAAATAAATGCAGAAACAGAAAACCAAATACCCCACATTCTTACTTAAAAGCGGGAGCTAAATATTGAGTACACATAGACACAAAGAACGGAACAACAGACATCAAGGCACACTTGAAAGTGGAGGGTGGGAGGAGGTGAGAATTGAAAAGAGCTACCTATAGGGTATTAGGCAGATTATCTGGTAACTAGGTAATTAGTTATTAGCAGTGACAAAATTATCTGTACCTCAAACCCCCATGGCACACAATTTTCCCATGTAACAACAAACCTGCACATGTATCTCTTGGAGCTAAAATAAAAATCAGAAAGGAAAAAAAGAAAGTAAAGACAAAAATAAAAACACTAGAGAAATTGAACCCTCTGGCCCCTACAGCTATAACAAATGTTAAGTACTGTACAACTCATAGTCAGATTAACATAAATTCACACACTCAAAACCCATTTACCTAAATTCTATTACCTGATACAACAAGACCCCGTTTTCCAAGTAAAATTACAAGACATGGTAAAAGGTAAGAGAAAAAAGAGGTCTGAAAAGACACAGCAAACATCAGAACCAGATTCATATCAGAATTGTTATTTGGGAAATAAAATAAATAATAATAAATTTGTTAAGACCTCTGCTTTAGTTTGGTCAGGTTTTCCCAGAGAAACAGAACCAATAAAATGTGTGTATGTGTGTATGTGTGTGTGTGTTTTCAAACAGCTTTGTAATTCAGCCAGCTGCAGAATGTGATCCTGATTTTGCATTTAATTTCTAACAAAATCAGTCCTGTGGCTATAGGAGATAAGATTCTCCTTTAGGGCACACATAGAAACTTTAAGTTTATTTGTACAGCACTTAAATTGAGAATTTGAATCCCAGAGCTCATAATTTTCTTCCAACACTTTTTGTTCACCTACAGTAAGAGCAACCAGCCAATCTTATTAAAGTAGTTTTCCAAAATTGCTTGAAAGTATCACATACATGGTCACTCAGCTCCTTGCTTCGTGTAAATGGTTGATTCGGTGTATCCAGTGCAAATATTTGGCACATCTCTATTGCCAGACCATGCCAACAAATTTTAGTGTTCTTTTTTCTAGTAAAGAAATAGAGTCCTTACTGTCTTTACATTTAATCAGTTTAAAGAGCCAACTCCAGCAACTCTATGATGTGGTTTAAATCTGTGTCCCCACCAAATCTCACGTCCAATTGTAATCTCCAATGTTGGAGGTAGGGCCTGGTGGGAGATGATTGGATCATGGGGGTAGATCCTTCATGCACAGTTTAGTACCATCCCTTTGGTGCTATTCTCATGATAGTGAGTGAGTTCTTGTGTGATCTGGTTGTTTAAAAGTGTGCAGCCCCTTCCACTTCACTCTATTGCTCCCACTGCTGCCATGTAAGACATCTGCTCCTAATTTGCCTTCTGCCATAATTGGAAGTTTCCTGAGGCCACCATAGAAACAGAGCAGATGTCAGCATCAGGCTTCTTGTATAGCCTGTGGAACCATGAGCCAATTAAACTTCTTTTCTTTATAAATTGCCCAGTCTTAAGTATTTTTTTATAACAATTGGAGAACAGCCTACCACAGAAAATTGTTACTGAGGAGTCGGGTATTTCTATGAAGACACCTGAAAATTTGGAAGTGACTTTGGAACTGAGTAACAGGCAGAGGTTGGAAGAATTTGGGGGGCTTGGAAGAAAACAGAAAGATGAGGGCCAGTTTGGAATTTCTTTTTTTTTTTTTTTTTTTTTTTTTTTGAGACGGAGTCTCGCTCTGTCACCCAGGCTGGAGTGCAGTGGCCGGATCTCAGCTCACTGCAAGCTCCGCCTCCCCGGTTTACGCCATTCTCCTGCCTCAGCCTCCCGAGTAGCTGGGACTACAGGCGCTCGCCACCTCGCCTGGCTAAGTTTTTGTATTTTTTATTAGAGACGGGGTTTCACTGTGTCAGCCAGGATGGTCTCGATCTCCTGACCTCGTGATCCACCCGTCTCGGCCTCCCAAAGTGCTGGGATTACAGGCTTGAGCCACCGCGCCCGGCCAAAAGTAGCAATGGAATTTCTTAGAGACTGACTAAATGGTTGTGACCAAAATGCTAGTAGTGCTATGGACAGTGAAGTCCAGGCAGAGGAAGTCTCAGAAGGAAATGAGGAAGTTATTGGGAACTGTAACAAAGGTCACTTTTCTTATACCTTATTAAAGAACTTGGCTGCATTGTGCCACTACCCTAGAATCTGTGGAACTTTGAACTTGAGAGAGATGATTTGGGGTAGCTGGTGGAAGAAATTTCTAAGCAGGAAAGCATTCAACATGTGCCTTCACTGCTTCTAACAACCTATCTCATATGTATGAACAAAGATATGACCCAAAGTTGTAACTTTTGTTTAAAGAGGAAGCAGAGTATAAAAGTTTGGAAAATTTGCAGCTGGCCATGTGGTAGAAAAGAAAAGCCAGTTTTCAGGGGAAGAATGCAAATAGGCTGCAGAAATTTGTAAAACTAAAAGAAAGGCAAGTACTGATAGCATAGACAATCAGGAAAAAAACCTCAAAGGCATTTCAGGGGCATCCCCTCCTATCACAGGCCCAGAGGCCTAGGAGGATTGAATGGTTTTATGGCTAGGCTCAGGACCCTGCTCCCCTTCATAGCCCCAAGACTCTGCTCCCTGAATCCCAGCTGTTCCAGTTCCAGCTGCAGCTCAAAGGGGTCCAGGTACAGCTTGTGCCACTGTTTCGGAGGGTGCAAGCCATAAGTCTTTGATAGCTTCCATGTGGTTTTAAGCCTATGGGTGTGCAGAGTGCAAGAGCTGAGGCTTGTGAGCCTCCACCTAGATTTCGGAGGATGTATGGAAAAGCCTAGGTGCCCAGGCAGAAGCCTACTACAGCGATGGAGCCCTGATAGAGAATCCTTACAAGAGCTGGGAGGAGGGGAAATGTAGGGTTGGAGCCCCCACACAGAGTCCCCACTGGGGTACTACCTAGTGCAGCTGTGAGAAGAGGGCTATCATCCTCCAGACCTTAGAATGATAGATCCACAGGCAGCTTGCAATCTGAGATTGAAAAATCTGCAGGCACTCAGCATATCATGAGAGCAGCCACTGGGGACTAAACTGTGCAAAGCCATAGGGGTGGAGCATCCAAGAACCCTGGGAGCCCACCCCTTGCATCAGTGTGCCCTAGATGTGGGACTTCGAGTCAAAGGAGATTATTTTAAAGCTTTAAAATTTAATGACTGCCCTACTAGGTTTTGGGTTTGCATAGGGCCTGTAGCCCATTTCTTTTGATGATTTCTCACTTTTAGAACAGGTGTATTTACCCAGTGCCTGTATCCTCATAATTTCTTGAAATTAACTAAATTGTTTTTTATTTTACAGGTTCACAGGCAGGAGGAACTTGTCTCAGGTGAGACTTTGGGCTTTGACTTTTTCAGTTAATGCTAAAATGAATTAAGACTTTGGAGATTATTGGGAGGCACGATTGTATTTTGCAATGTTAGAAGGACATAAGATTTGGAAAGGACCAGGGGCAGAATGAATGGTTTGGATCTGTGTCCCCACAAAATCTCATGACAAATTGTAATCCTCAATGTTGGAGGTGGGGCCTGGTGGGAGATGACTGGATCATGGGGGTGGATCCTTCATGAGTAGTTTAGCACCATCCCTTTGCAGCTGTTCTCTTGATAGTGAGTGAGTTCTTGTGAGATCTAGTTATTTAAAAGTGTGTAGCATCTTACCCTCTCTTACTCCTTCCCCTGCCGTGTAAGACATTTGTTCCCCCTTTGACTTTTGCAATAATTGGAAGTTTCCTGAGGCCTCCCCAGAAGCTGAGTAGATGCCGATGTCTTGCTTCCTGTATAGCCTATGGAGCTACAAGCCAATTAAACATCACTTCTTAATAAATTACCCAGTCTTAGGTCTTTGTTTGTTTGTTTGTTTGTATTTGAGACAGAGTCTTGTTTTGTCACCCAAGCTGCAGTAAAGCGGTATGACCTTGACACTCTGTAACCTCTGCCTCCTGGGTTCAAGCAATTCTCCTGCCTTAGCCTCCTGAGTAGCTGGTTTCACCATGTTGGCCAGACTGGGTCTTGAACTCCTGACCTCAAGTGATCCACCTGCCTCAGTCTCCCAAAGAGGTATTTCTTTATACCAATGGGAGAACAGCCTAATACACCCACATAATCAATTCAATTTATTATTAAAATTAAGTTTCTGTAGAGGGACTCTTGGTACCAAAATCTGTATTAGTCAGGGTTCTCCAGGGAAACAGAAACAAGAGAATATCTATCTGTCTATCTAGATTTGGAAAAGAAGATAAAGAAATGTGTTAGGTTTCTCATAGGTGTTGACTCACATAATCAAGGAGGCTGATATTATGGAGAGCCTCCATAATACGGAGAACTCCTATATCCGCTTTCTGCAAGTTGGAGACCTAAGAAAACCAAAGACTTGAGAGCTGGAGAGCCAGTGGTGCAGATTCCATGCTGAGTCTGAAGGCCTGAGAACTAAGAGCATTGAGATCAGAGGAAGATCAATGTCCTAGCTCAAGCAGACAGGTAAAGAGCGAACTCAACCTTCCTCTGCCATTTTGTTCTATTCAAGCCCTCAGTGGATTGGACAATGTCCATCCACACTGGGGAGAGTAATTTGCTTTATTCAATTCACCAATTCAAATGCTGATCTCTTCCAGAATCACCCTCACAAACATGCCAAGAAAAAATGTTTAGCCCAATATTGGGGTACCTCTTGGCCCAGTCAAGTTGACACACAAAAGTAGACATCATAGAAATTGTACAAAATGTATTCTCAGATCATGGTAAAATTCAACTAGAATTTAATAACAGAAAAATAGATGAAATATCCCCCAAATGCTTTGAAATTAAATAACATGCTTCTAAATAACACATGAGTCAAGGATTCTCATGAAAAGTTTTCAAAATTTGTAAGTAAATAAAAAATTAAAATGCAATTTATAAAAATATGTGGGATATAGTAAAAGCAGAGCTGATAAACAGAATTTATAAGGTTAAATGCATATATTAGATTTAAAAATATCTAAAATAATAAGCTTCTACCTTAGGTATGTAAAAAAAAGAATAAGTCCAAAGAAAGTAGAATGAAATAAATACTAAAATTAGAGCAGAAGTCAATGAAATTGAACACAGAAAAAGAATAGAAAAAAATCAACATTAACAAAGGCTGGATCTGTGTCTCAAGTCTGTGACCTTGTGCTTCTCTGAAAAGATCAATATCACTGAAAAAGCCAAACTAACAAGAAAACAAGAGTGGAGATAAAAATTACCAATATTGTGACCAGGTGCAGTGGCTCAGTCTGTAATCCCAGCATTTTGGGAAGCTGAGGCAGGTGGATCACCTGAGGTAAGGAGTTCAAGACCAGCCTGGCCAACATGATGAAACCCCGTCCCTACTGAAAATACAAAAATTAGCTAAGCATGGTGTGCACACCTATAATCCCAGCTACTAGTGGGAGCTAAGTCAGGAGAATTGCTTGAATCTGAGTCTCTTGAATCTGGGAGGCAGAGGTTGCAGTGAGCCGAGATCATGCCACTACACTCCAGCCTGGGCAGCAGAGTGCAACTCTGTATCAAAACAAAACAAAAACAAAAGCAAAAACCAATTACCAATATTGTAAATAAAAGAAGAGTAAACAATGCTGATGTCAAGATGTTAAAAAGATGACAAAGAATACTGTGAACAACTCTATGTTCCCCAACTCAATAATTTAGATAAAATGAAAAAATTTCTTGAGAAATACAAATAGGAAAAACTCCCACAGGGAGAAATAGGATATGAGTAGACCAATAGCTACCAAAGAAATTGAATCAAAAATTAATACCCTTCCAAAAAAAGAAATGAGCAAGCCAAAATAGTTTACTGGTGAATTTTCCCAAACATTCAAGGAAGCAATCATATCAATTCTCGACCATCTCTTTTAGAAAATAGGAGCAGAAGAAAAACTTCCTAACTCACCCTCCAAGGCCAACATTGCCCAATATCAAACCCGATAAAGATATAAGAAGGACAGAAAAATACAGAATATTATCTTTCATGAACATAGATGCAATTATGCTTTTTAACATTGTGAATTATGATGATAAGTTTTCTGACTTATTCTTGTATTCTTGAATAACTGAGTAAACTCTTACATAATAATTTTCTTTAATATTCTTTTCATTCAGGAAGTAAATATGCCATGTAACATTTTTGTATCTATGTTGATAGTGAAATAAACTCTAAACACTTTTTAGTTGCCTATATTTTTTTGTAATCTTGATTAAACTAATTTCACATAATGAGTTGAATGGTTTATATTTAATGAAGAAAAATATGTAATACAGTTGTACATCTAAAGGTTTTGGTGACCACTTTTAGGAAAAAAGAAATGTAAAAGAATGTCCTAATCTCCATTAAGGCTATGCTCCAAAATTTATAGCAATCATTATACTTAACATATAAAATCTTGATGCATTTTATTTAAATGGGGAAAAAAATGCATGTGCCCCAGACCTGCACAACCATTTATTATTCTGGTGCTAGTGACAGACCTCAATTCAAATAGGATGCTTGATTCTGAAACATAGAGAGACATAAATTATAAACAAAAAGAAACAATAAGTATAAATATTGAAAGGGAAGAGATAATACAGAAAAAAATATTAGAACAATAAGAGAAATTGTTAAGAATTAGCAATATAAGCCAGGCACGGTGGCTCATGCCTGTAATCCCTGCACTTTGGGAGGCCGAGGCAGGTGGATCACGAGATCAAGAGATCAAGACCATCCTAGCCAACATGGTGAAACCCTGTCTCTGCTAAAAACACAAAAATTAGCCAGGCATGGTGGTGAGTGCCTGTAATCCCAGCTACTTGAGAGGCTGAGGCAGGAAAATTGCTTGAACCCGGGAGGCAGAGGTTGCAGTGAGCTGAGATCACACCACTGCACTCCAGCCTGGTGACAGAGGGACACTCTGCCAAAAAAAAAATAAAAATAAAAATTAGCAGTATAAAATCAACTTACAAAAAAGACATAATCTTATTATAACAGCAATAGCCAACTATAAATTATAATATAAATAAGGTATCATTCACAACTGCAGCAAAGTTCACAAAAGATCTAGGGATTGACTAACATTAAAAGAATATTGCATACATAATTTTATGCATTAATGAAAGATATAGAAGGTCTGGATATGGCACATGCACATGTTCTTATATGGAAAACAATTGTAATCATATGGATTTTTCTCAAATTAACATAAACATTTGAATATAATACAAATAAAAATTTCAGTGCAACATTTTTGGAAGAATATGATAAATTTACTTTAGAGTCAATATGAAAGAGTAAAGATTTGTAATTAACAAAATCATTTATAAAAAGATAAAGAAGAGTAATTTGTCATAAGCATCCTAGTATTTACTAAAATGCCTTAATAATAAAAGCATTGTTGCACTGGAAGATAAAGGGATAAGTAGAACAATTTAAGAGGATGGAAACCCCAGAAACAAATATATTATATTTATTACATATATGTATTATAACAAATGAGTTCTATTAATCAGTAAGGAGGGTTGGGTGACATAACAGATATTTTGCAAAAATCGGTTCCCTACTTTACAACACGTAAATATTAGGCACAATAAGTAAGTAAAAAGTAAAATATAGAAATGTAATAGTAAAAATTGAAAAATTAAAACTGTTTAGAAAAAAGTTAGAACAATATATTTTTTGGATGGTATCACTTCAAGAATTCTTAAGTGGGATCTCAGAAGCATGGACTATAAGGAAAGAAAGAGAGAAAGAGACAAACAAATGAACACAAAGAGAGACAGACAGAGAAACTGAGGTGTGGGTAGGGACAGGGAGAAAGAGGTTTGTTTACATCAAAATAATTGATTTCTGCTTACTAAAGAAAACCTTGAATAAAGTTAATGCATAGATAACAGTGTGTGTTGTACATAAAATTGACAGAAGAGATAAAGAATTTCTGCAAATCAACACGAAAAAATACACCTCAGTGGAATAATTGGGCAAAGTATAAAATATACAAAAAGGTAATACATATAAGAAGAAACTCAAATAGCTTATATGTTAGTAAAATATTCAGTGTTATTAAAAGTAAGAAAAATGTGATAACATTAAAACAACAATAAAACATCACTTTATATTAGAACACTCCATACTCCCTAGCATTGGCAGTGTTGTGGACCTCCCCTACAGTACCAGGGGAAATGCAGACTGATGCATCGATTAGACAAAAAGAGGAAGCACTCTTGAAGAACTCAATATACACAGAATCAGAAATCCAGTAATTTGGCTGCTGAATGTAAACCTTACAGAAATTCTTACATATATATTTACATACATGCAGAGACAAGTTGACGATATTTATTGGTGTTAGTGGTTGCAAGCATTTGGAGGGTTAAACCTATGCACCCATCATAAGGTAAGTGGATGTGTAAAATGTAGCAATGCAAACTAGAGTGGAATTCATGTACAGATAGCAACAAGGATAGAATTTAAATAAAAATAAAGTGTTGAGTGAGAACAAGTAAGAAACATAATAATATTCTTATGTAAATAAAATTTATGCAAACAGAATAATTTACAATTTGTAGGAATGCATACCATTTCAATTTGATAACTTTGCAAAATGGAGCCAGAAGCAAATTATAAGTATTTATTCTTTGCTGTAAGATATAATCTCAAAAAAATAGAAGTGAGGCAGAGAAGCAAGGGATGCTAAAACAGAGTGAGGCATTCCTGTTCTGGCTACCTCATCATGATGAGTTACAAAATGGCACAATTTGTCTCTCGTGTGTCTTGTGTATGTCCTTGGTCAGGCATTTCTGGACAGATGCCATGCAAAAAAACTATGCTTTGGAAAAGTCAACAGGACATTGGAATGGAGACAGAATTAATTGCATAGGTTGCTCACATCTCCTGTCTCGATTGGCCAAAATTTTTCTCACAGGGAATTAACTGTACCTCACTTTAAGGTTGAGAAAGGGAATTGGTCCCCGGGGAAGACAGATCACATGCCTTATGGTGTGGTACATTGTGTTGTGCTGGGAGAATTTAAAACTCTCAAGTGGAATCACTGGCTGTAGCATTGACTGAGGTTGAAGAAGTGGGCAGATTCAAGGAAGACGTGACTGTGAGGAGATATATGTCATAGTTGGCACACATGCAAACAAAAAGTTACATACATATTCAACGTATTAAAATGGCTGATCATGCTGAGGGGGCAAGAAGGAGTGGGGAAAGTGGATAAAAGGGAATAAGTAAAACAAGGGTGTTTGGTGGGAACAAGAGTGGTAATGGGTCATGAACTAGAGTATAATTAAATTTATCTCTGATATAGTTTGGATCTGTGTCCCTGCCCAAATCTCATGCTGAATTGTAATACCCAGCGTTGGAGGTGGGGCGCCTGGTGGGAGGTGATTGGATAATGGGGGTAGATTTCTCATGAATGGTTTAGCACCATCCCCTTGGTGCTGTCCTTGTAATAGTGAGTGAATTTTCCTAATATCTGGCTATTTAAAAGTGTGTGACACCTCGGGGTCTCTCTTGCTCCTGCTCTGGCCATGTGACATGTTTGCTTCCCCTTCACTTTCCACCATGATTGTAAGTTTCCTGAGGACTACCCACAAGACAAGCAGATGCCAGCATCATGCTTCCTGTAGAGTCTGCAGAACCATAAGCCAATTAAACCTTTTAAAAAATAAATCATCCAGTCTCAGGTATTTATTTATAGCAATGTGAGAATGGACTAATACAATCTCATTCCTGTAAAACTAGAAAGAAAGGAAAGTAAAGAAAACCCAATAGATTGTGTCTTAGCAGCAAACACATGTGGTATAAACTCCCAAATGTGAAGACCCTTTACGTATTGAATTAATCAATAACCACTGCATATTATGGAAGAAGATATGCTAGTTATTTCTTTTCAATGCTGAAAATGAAATCAATATTGGTTTTGTTCAATTAAAATGAGGGATAAAATTATGTGATAAAAGTAACATTTCTTATATTACAAATATTATTAAGAGTACTAAGGAAGACTAGGCAGGATTAGTTGAGTCCATGAAACTCAATAAAGAGAAACTGTTTACTAATATCTTGCTAAAGGTGTTTAATTAATGCAAATCAAAACCACAATGAGATACTATCTCACACCAGTCAGAATGCCTATTACTAAAAAGTCAGAAAATAACAGACGTTGGCTAGGCTGCAGAAAAAAGGGAACATTTATACACTGTTAGTAGGAATGTAAATTAGTTCAGCTACTGTGGAAGGCATTTTGGAGATTTCTCAATGAACTAAAAATAGAATTACTATTTGATCCAGCAATCCCATTATTGGGTATAAACCTCCCCACCTCCAAAATATAAAACTCCACCAAAGACACCTGTGTTCACATGTTCATCGCAGCACAATTCACAATAGCAAACACATGACATCGATCTAGGTGACAATTTGCTGTGGATTGGATAAACAAAATATGGCATTTTTACACCGTGGATTACCACACAGCCACAAAAGAGAACTAAATCATGTCTGTTTCAGCAATATGAATGCAGATGGAAGACATTATCCTAAGCAAATTAATGCAGAAACAGAAAATCAAATACTGCATGTTATCACTAATAAGTGAGAGCTAAACATTGGGTACTCATGGACATAAATATGGGAACCAATAGACACTGAGGACAAAAAAAGGGGGGAAAGAGAGAGGTAGGGAGGAGTTGAAAAACTACCAATTGGGTACTATGTTCATTATCTGGGTGAGGGATTCAATCATACCTCAAACCTCAGCACCATGCAATATACCCTTTTAATGAACCTGTACATATACCCCCTGAATCTAAAATAAAAGTTGAGGAAAAAAAAAAGAAATTGCTTATAAACCATAAGTCCCCCAGGACTTGAATAGAGAAAGAACTGTCTCTATAAAAGAGTAATGTTTAATATTTGTTAGGTCCCTTTTGTCTGCAAGTGACAGAAACCCAACTCAAACAGGATCTAAGTCAACAACAAGGGAATAGGCAAGAGATATTTACGGTCATACCTTATAAATTAAGCAGTGAAATTGGTGTCAAACAGTGCAATTGAATCCATAGTCTCAAACAATCTCATGAATTTGTGGCTTGTCTTCATGTTCCTTTTCTCCTTTCTGGCTTCTCATCTGTAATTGTGTTGACTGGCCTTTCTCTCCAGCTCTTCTATCTAGTCAGTGGCCATTGTTGCTGGCATCTTGAGTTTATGTACAATAAAAGTCAACATAAAAGACAGAAAAACAATGCCTCTACCTCAAATTCAGGAAATTCCAGAGAACTCTGAGTAGCCAAGCCAGGATCTCATGTCCAGCTTTGTATCCACGGAGAGTGGGACTTTTAGGCATGTTAGAAACACCTAGAGTGTTGAGGGGTGAAAGCAAGTCTTCGAAAGAAGCCTCATGCACTGTAAGCAGAAGGTGAAATATAAAACTGACTTGATTTTAAAAAAAAAATATTATAATTAAAAGTTCCTAATGTTTGCAAATACTTAACGAATATTAATTCCTGGGATTTTAGAAAAAGAAATCAAAATTCCAGGAATTGCTTAAAGATTCTCTAAAAACATAAAGTATTTTATATTCTCTTAATACTTTATGTATGTAGTTAAGTAATGATGAATGATCATAATAATACAGAATGAACCCTTTTTCTTTGCTAAGAAGTTTTACGGTTTTTTCTGTTAAGCAATATTAATATATGCGTGATTTATTTTTGTTGTATGATTTATTTTTGTTATAAATTAATACATTTTGACAAGATTATGAATGTCAATACCATGTATAATCTATACCTAATATCAGTATTTTATAATAGAGAATATTAAAGAGACATAACTATAATATGTCAACTAAAAATATTTTAAAATTTGAAAGATAATCATGCCACAAAAATTACCATTCTTAAAATAAAATTTTAAGATACCCAAAGCATCTATTGTCCCATCCTGTAGTTTTTACATGACAAAAATGTGAGATGTAGAAAACATCCTTTCATTTTGAAATGAAAGTGGTTGAATAATACTGAGTGTATCTAAAAGCACTTTAATGTAGGGTCTTAGGATACAAGTTGTTTTATATGAGCTCCTTTTCTTTTTAATGATTAAACTATTTTGGCTGTTTGCCCTGATTTTGTTTTTTGCTTTGTTATCAGTATTGTTGTTCTTACAGATTTTCGATCTATCATGTTCACGTCTACCCAATGCTTTTCTTCTATTAATGTGTTTTTTAAAATCCTGTATCTTAGCAAATATTCAAAATTGTAACATGGCAAGTGAACATTTTTGGGTGGTATTCAGATAACACAACATTAGTATTTCTTTGCAAGGATAACAGCACTGAACATCATCGTGTGTCAGATTGTAAATATGGGAACTTATTTTGCTTTCAAACTTGTTAATTGCTGGAATGCCATTTATAGGATGAGTATAAAGCATACTATGAGTATAAATGTATTAAAATGTATTTTATTTGCAAGAATGAATGAGTCACTGTTAGCAGATAGGGCTACAGTGAACACTTATATGATGCCACAGGCCACAGTTGAGATTGACTGACTACACTGTGATCACTTCTTGCCTACTTGCCTCTGTTCTGGTTTCTAGGAATGTTAGCCATAACCATCTACTCCACCTGCCAGCCTGTTTTGCTCTGCTTTCAATTTGACATGAGCAGATTCTTTCAAAGCTTTACATTTCTATGTTAACAGTTTAGTTTTAATTCTCACAGGATAATTACATTTACTAATTTCTCATTTCTTAATTTATTTTTCTCAGAATTAGGATTAGGAAAAAATATATTTGCCAAAGAATATGGAGAAGAGGTCTCTGTATGCATACTGTAAATTCTCCTGAATGCCTTAAATACTTGGTGTCAAATAGAAAACTTGATTCTGGATCATGGAATCACTTTCTTGATATTACAGAAAGAGACTAAGTTCACACATACACACACACACACACACACACAAACGCACACACACACCCCTGGTTGTTCTCCCTCTTTTTTCCCATAATAACAAATTCCTGTAATTCCAACTGCCATTATTGAGGGCAGAGGTGCTGTTCAGGGTAGCATAAGGTCAACAAGGAAAACTTATTGAACGCATGAATATCGTGGTCCTAATGATAAAGTATATATTTGACATTATTCTACATTCAAAATTATCTCTGCTTAAAGAGTGTAAATGTGAAAATTGGGTTTTAAAAGATATGGAAACAAAAATAGAACTAAAGGCAAATTTAAAATAGAATAATATATTACTACCTCATTTGTTTTCTCCTTTCTTTTCTTTTTTAATACTAGAAAATGGCAGATCCTAAATGCTTGACTGGAACAGTTCTTCTAACTTGTTATGATAATACTTTTTATTTTCTGGTAGTTGTTTAAATCAATCCTTCCTCTAAGCATTAATTATCATTCTAGGAAATTTTGCAACTATACATCTACTATGAGTTTTATGTTTGATTTTCTTTCTGCCCTTCCAGATGACACTTGCTCTGCGATAATTTTCTTATATGCAAAAATTAAATATTTTTTTAAAAAATACAGAAGCCTTTTTCCTTTCCAAACACACATCTAAAGACCTACAATGCCAAATCAGGATATGGTTACCTGGGTAACTAAGATTCCACAGAGAAAGTAATACCTATCTTCTTGCTTCTATTTTCTTGATTTTTTTTTTTTTTTTTTTTGCTTGATCAATAGTTAATTACTTTTTTATCTTTTCTGGAACACAGGCATTCCCAATAGGCCAAATGTTTTATAATTCTTATTCCATAGGTCAACCCACGTGCTTTCTTCCCATTGAGTTAAACTGGTGTATGGGACACAGGCTGAAGGCACACAATGCTACAGCAGACTGAAAGGTTATATAATCAATCAACAGGTCATTGGAGAAAGTCAGTAATATTATAATTAATAAAAAGCAAATTTTCTTTTGGGATCAGAAATAAAGATCCTCAATGAAGAATGAATGAAGCTGAAGTTTGCTCTTCTAGTTCACACATTCCAGGTGGTGCCTGACCTTCAGAAATTGTACATTGCCTCAGACAATGCATGAATATTTTAATTTCCTAGAATTGCAGTGGAGCTATGCAGCTGGTAGGTTCACCTGTGTACTTGGATTTATTAAAACCCTATATTTCATGAATGCCTTTTCCTTCTTTTGTTTAAAATAATTTAAGAGGTGGAAAATAACTACTTAAAAATAAATAAAATGCTGGGTTTGTTCATAATCCTCGGTTTCTGGTATCGTTAATTGAAAACAATTCCAAATAGCTAAAACGGTGCCCTGCAATGTGGTCCAGAGTCAACCAATGACTCATCTCTACCTCCCTGAGATAAAGAAATGTTGGAGACTGAGGAGAGGGGACTGAGAAAGTGAGAAGCATGTTTCTCCATTATTGTTCTTTGATGTTTGCTTCAATCATAGGTTGCAAAATTGTATATCAAGCTTTATACAGTGTAACTCTATTTTTATTTCCAACTACAATAGCTAACTTTAAATTAACTAAGAGTACATAAGAATACTTTGGAGTGAAAGTCTGAAAGATCACTATGGTCATGCAGATTAGCACTGCATATGTAAAACCAGAAGTGGATCTTGTTCTAGCCCACCAATTCTCAATAAACAGTTTATGGAAATGGGGCAGAATGATTAGGGATGATTTTAGCACACATATTCAGTAAAATACAAGGGAAATGAATGGAAAGTGCTTCTGCAATCACAGTAACAGTAAGAGAGAAATCAATTTTTCTGAGTCTAGGATTCTTCTTATATAAAACAACGTATTTGTAAGTATTTCACAAATGATAGAGGTTTATAAGGAGGAGTAAAGGACAGTGATCCCAGAAAAAGAAAGAAAAATGAAGTAAACCCTATGATTGTCTCAGCTTACTGACTTCATAGAGATGCCAGAATGTAGTACAGGAAAAGAAAACGTAGGTAAAGCCTAGTGGATTCACTAAGGCGAGACACAGTTGAAAATTCAGTGAGACAAAATTGCTTATAGTTCACAGGACAAACTACCGGGGAAGAGAGAGCTACACAAAGAGAAAACTCTGATGATCTACATAAGGTCCCTGTTGGGTATGCCATAAAGTACTGATCAGCACATATGTCATATGCATGAGGAAAACACTCAGGGCCAGGGGAAGAACCACCCCAAAGGATTAGAGGGAATCAGTACTTGGTGTTCATATTGAGCAGTTAATAACACCTGTTTCCCAGCCAGACTGGAAAACATCAAAATGTATGGGGCACTGGGTGGAGCACTCAGAAAGATTCTGCTTTAGTATTGAGGGAAAAGGAGAAAACTAGTAATGCCTAGTGAATCAGTCTTGAAGCATCAAAGTCGTTCCAAGTAATTTAAAGCAAAGCTCAAGAATAGTTAAAGGAATGTAAAAGCTCCAGTATGCAAGAAGGTAAAATCCACAGAGTATGGCATCAACCAAAAATTATGGCACCATACAAACAAACAAGAAATTATAACTTACAACGAAGAGCAGAAGTACCCCCATTAAAACTGATCCAGAACTCACGTTGATGTTAGAAACAATAGAAAACGACATTAAAATAATTGGCAAAACTGTTCTCTGTATGTTCAAAGAATTAAGTGGAAGCACAGAAGATATTTTAAAATGACCCAGTTTGAACTTGAGAGGTGAAAACTAAAATGTGTAAGATGAAATGTTTTCTGAATGAGATCAATGGCTGATTAGACACTCTGGGGAAAAAAAAAAAAAGATTAATGAGATTAATGAGCCCTGAAGACAAGATATAGCAATATAAACTGTTTAAAATGAAGTACAGAATAATTTTTGTAAATAACAAAAAATGAAAAAAGTATCAGTGACATCTGGGACAATTTCAAGCATTCAGTACATGTATAATTGAAATCATTGTGGATTCCAACTAAAAATACAAAAATATCTGAGAAATAATTTCCAATTTTCCTCCCAATTGTATTGAAACTATAAGAACATAGATTCAATAAGCTCAATGATACCCTAGCACAATAAATATGAGAAAATCTATGCCAATACACATTAAATATTATTATTCAAGACTAGTGTGTTAGTCCGTTCTACATAGGTATAAAGGAATACATGAGACTGTGTAATTTTATTTTTTTATTTTTTACTCTGTTGCTGGAGTGCAGTGGAATGACCTGAGCTCACAGCAGCCTCCACCTCCCAAATTCAAGCAATTATCCTGCCTCCTGAGTAGCTGGGACTATAGTGATGCACCACCATGCCAGGCTAATTTTTATATTTTTAGTAGAGACTGGGTTTCACCATGTTGGCCAGGCTGGTCTTGAACTCCTTACCTCGGGCAATCTGCCTGCTTTGACCTCCCATCGTGCTGGGATTACAGGCATGAGCCACTGTGCCCGGCCTGAGTAATCTATAAAGAAAAGAGATTATGTGCCACATGGTTCTGCAGGCTGCACAAGGATGGTGTCAGCATCTGCTCAGCTCCCAGGGAGGCTTCAGGAAGCTTATAATCATAGTGGAAGGAAAAGTGAGACCTGACATATCACATGGTGAGACGGAGCAGAAGAGAAAGGGAGGAGGTGCCAGGCTCTTTTAAACCAAATGTTACGTGAGCTCTTAGAGTGAGAATTCACTCATTACTGTGAGGAAAGTACCACGTCATTCATGAAGGATCCATCCCCATGACCCAAACACCATAAACTAGGCCCTCCTTCAACATTACATGTCACATTTCAACATGAGATTTGGAGGAGATAGAACATGCAAACCATATCAACTCATTATAAAGAGAAAATCTTGAAAGCAGCCAGAGACAAAATGACACATTGTTGGTATATGTTCAAGATAAGAATGACAGAAAATCTCTCATCAGAATAAAAAGTTATAAGACAGGAAGGCAATATTTTTAAAGTACTGGAAACAAAAAGAAAGAAGCAAACAAAAGCCTTTTATTAACTTACAATTTTATATCAAGAAAAGATATGAAAAAATTAAGTCAAAAGAAAGACATTTTCCACATATACAAAAGGTAAAATAACTCAGTCTCAGACGTGCACTACAAAAATTAGTAAAGAATACCTTTCAGGCAGAAAGAAAAATGAGGCAATACAGCAATGTGGAACTACAAAAAGGAATTATATGCATTGGATTTGGTAACTACCTGGTTAAATACACATAATTTTATTGTTATTTAAATATATTAAAGAAACAGCTGTTTAAATATAAATAATGAAAACATAATGTGGAGTTTATAGTATAAAGTTTATGATACAAGTAAAAGTAAAATATTTGAAAACAATAGCACAAAGTCATAGAAGGGAGAAATAGAACTATATTTTTGTATAGTTTTTATGCTATATCTGAACTGATAGAAATTTATTTCTCACAGTGTGGAATATTTACTGTGCCAGACCATATTCTGTGCCATCAGTTAAAATCCAAATAAATCAGAAAGTTTTTAAGCTATGCAGAATATCATATTTCACTGTGAAGAAATTAAATTAGAAATCAACAACAGAAAGATCTCTCGAAATTCCCCCAAAATGTGAAAACAAAACAATATATTTCTAAATAATCTATGTGTCAATGAAGAAAAAAATAGAAATTAGAACATATTTGCTACTGGAGGAGAATGAAAATAAGATATATGAAAATTTGTGGGATGCCACTAAATCGGTAGTTGGGTGAAGTTTCTGTTATTAAATGACTCTATTAAAAAATAAGAAATATTCCATTCAAGACACTAGAAAATGAAAGACGAATTAAATGTAAAGTAAGCAAAGAAATGAAACAACAGAGATCAAAATAAAAATCAATAAAATAGAAACACAAGAGAGAAAATACATTGAAAGTTAGATATTTGAGAAAATCCATAATATTGATAAACTGATAGCCTATCTGATTAGGAAAAAAAAGATAAGGTAATATCACCAACGTTAGGAATGAGAGAGCTGATAACACTCCCCATACACATTCTACAATATTAAAAAAAGAATAAGAGAATATGATAAACTTCGTGACAATACATTCAGCAATTCAGATGAAATGAATACGATTCCTGAGAAATACCAACTACCAAATCTCATTTAAATATGAATAACTAATTCTAAGAATCCTGTATCTATTAAATAAATTGAATTTGTTGTTGAAAATCTTCCCACAAAGACCACTCCAAGCATTAGATGACCTTAATGGCATCTACCAAACATTACTGAATTCTACCAAACATTAAAGAAAGAAATAATACTGAATTTATAAAACTCTTCCTGGAAATGGAAGACGGAGCCGATTTTACAAGTCATTTTATGTGGCCAACATTGTCCTGATATCAAAACAAGACAAAGACATTATAAGAACAGAAAACTAAATATCAATATTTTTATAAATATAGATTAAATATTTTAAACAAACTATATATATACATATATATATGTATATATGGCATTAGTTGGTAGAAAAATGCCCCTCCCACCAAAGATGCCCATGTCTTAATTTCCAGAACCTGTGACTGTGTTATTTTATGTGGCAATAGAGACTTTGCACATGTGATTAAATTAAGAGTATTCATATAGGGAGAATTGCCTGGTTACCCAGGTGGGTGACATTATAAGGGAGACAAGGAATCAGGAGAACCAAAGTCAGACAAAGAAATGTGATCAAAAAATCATAGATGAAAAGAGAAAGAAAGAAAGAAAGAAAGAAAGAAGAGAGAGAGAGAGAGAGAGAGACAGCTGAACTATGGGCTGGCTTCTTCAAGAAACAGAGGAAACAACATGAGCCAAGGAATGCATGCAGTCTCTAGAACTTGGAAAAGGCAAGAAAGCCTCCAGAATAAATGTAGCCCTACAAACACATTGATTTTAGGATTTCTGCCCTCCACAATAAAAATAATATATTTGCACCACTGATTTTTTTTTTGATTATTTGTTACAGCACCAATAGGAAACTAATAAAATGACTAAGTGAAGTTTACTCCAGAATGTAAGAGTTTACAATTTCAAAATCATCCAACATAATGTGCCATATTGACAAACTAAAAAAGTAAATTATCCGATCACCTTTGTAGATGTAGAGCAAGATTTGACAAAGTTCAACATTTCTGCCTGATAAAAACTCTTAGTCAACAGGAATATAAGAAAGCTTTTCCAATCTGATAAAGAACATTCATAAAAGATTTACAGGGGACATTGTATTCACTGATGAATATCCACCTAAGATCAGGAACAAGACAAGATAACCTCTTTCACAACTTCTATTCAATACTTTACTAGAAGTTCTAATCCATGCAATAAACCCAGTAAAATAAATAAAAGCATCCAGGTTGGAAATAAAGATACAAAATTGTCTTTAGTCACAGATGACATGATTGACTATGGAAAACTGGATGGGATTTGGGAATAAAGCCACAAAGTTAAGTGAGTATAACAAGTTTGCAGTATACAAGATAAACATACAAAAATCAATTATATCACTATATGCTTACAGTAAGCAGTTAGCAACTGAAGTAAAAAGTATCATACACAATGACATAAAATAGATTAAATGCTTGGGCATAAATATCAGAATATATGTACAAGATTCATACACCAAAACTGAAACCACCTTTGTCAAAATTATAACGGTGAGAAAATTATGACAATGAAAGAGATCTGATCTAATCAACCCCATCTTGCCTTTAGCTTCCAAATTGCCCTAGGTCATTATTGGGCTTGGGCCAAGCTAAATTTAGGAGGAAGTCAGTTTATAGTTTAAATGATAATAGCCCTTGCCAAAACTAAATCACCTTTGTAAAACTAATGAAAGAGCTCCAGGTTAGGAGGATGAGAGGAATCTGGATTATGCTAAGATTTAGACATAAATGATTATCAGCCACTATTCCAGAGGTCACAAGATTTGGAACTTTCCCAGCAGTAATTGCAGATAACATCACTATTGTAGAACTTAAGATGGGTCTTTTGAGATGTCTTTTCAGGCTTTTGCATTTCTGAAAACCAATGGCTCCATCCTCACGCTCCAACAAGTCCTGTGATCTCGTCCGGAAATGGACTCAGTGCAAGAGGACCATTCCCCACACCCCTATGATTGCAACCTTAACCAATCAGCACACTCATTCCCCTAGGCCTGTGTCTGCCAAACTCTCCTTGAAAACCCTAGGCTCTGAATTCTTGAGGAGATTGATTTCAGTAATAACTCATCACTCATGTGATGTGGTCGCACTCACGCCAGCTGAACCTTTCTTTATCACAATGCAATGCTCTCAGTGAATTGGTTTTGTCTGTGCAGTGGGCAGGAAGAACTGTTCCAAACTATTCCAAAGCATTGGCAAACTAGATTTTTTTTTTTAAAGTGTAATAAAAATTCAAACCCATACCTTGTTCTTTTGGGTCAGAACAATCAATATTATTATATCAGTTCTCCCCAAATTGCTCTACATATTTTTTGCAATTCCAATCAAAATCTTCACAGAATTTTAAGTATAAAAATTGGTATGATTGTGGTATTTATTATAAAGCTACAGTAATGTAGGCAGCATTGTATCAGTGCAGTGATAAATAGATGAACAAAATGAGCCCTATATAGACAATTAAATATCGAGGAAGGTTCAAAGGCAATTCAGTGATAAAAGGACAGTATTTTCAACAAGAGCTGCTGAAAAAATTGGATAACTGTGTGCAAATTACTGAACTTTGAACCATAATTTCTACCATATTCAAATATTAGCTCAAGTTGAATCTAATAGAAGTTCTGGGTTATGCAAATTGAAGACATGCCAGTGAAGAGATAATATTTGAGAGCTCCTGAGAATTGAAGGTGTGACTCCTCACATTAAAAAAAAATTAGCAAAACAACAAAACCTCTAAGAATCAGAGTGATTAAGTAAAAATAAATGCATCCTAATATTCATTATTATGAAATACAGAACATCAATAGAAAGAGATAATATACCACAGAAAAAGATAGAGAGAGAATAATTCAAATGAGTCACGGATATATAGATATCTCCTAAGCAATGATAGACTCCAGAAGGAAATAAAGTGATATTTTCAAAGTTCTAAAAGAAATTATTAGGAATCTAAAATTCTATATTGAACTAAACTATCTTTCAAGAGAGTTTGACATAAAAACATGTACAGATATACAGATTTACAAATTATGAAAGTATTAGGAAATCGTTTACATAAATCAAAAGAAAACTACTCATGGAAGTAAAGTGAGGAATTCAAAAAAGAGTAGGGGAAACAGAAATCAATCCATATTTGATAAATTTAATCATCAGCTGTTAAATTAAAAACAAATTGGTATGTTTATTATACAAATGGTAGAACCAGATCTCTAACAAAATGAAGACAAAGGAGGATTCCTGTGCAACAGATAAATCATATTAAGTTTTTTATAACATTTAAAAGGAAAATAGAAATTCTAAATAATTTAGGTAGAAATTTAGATTAAAAATTTATACTGAAATTTTAAGGAAAGCATTAAAATAATGAAAACAACTATCGTTTTCTACAACAAAGATTTTGTTTGATTTTCAGGGAATATTAGGTTCAATTGCACATGAGAAAAATCTATATTACAGTGATTCACACAAAATATAATTTGATTTTTTTCTTGTCACGTAAAGCAGATTAAAGGACAGTCACTGCAATATTACCTCAGTGACTCCATGATCATTTCAACTTTCTAGCACTAGGCTTATTCTTTAAGTTCACGTTCAAAATCTAAGACGACTAGTGTATCAGGCGTGACGGCTCATGACTGTAATCCCAACACTTTGGGAAGCTGAGGTGGGAGGATTGCTTGAGGCCATAAGTTTGAGACCAGCTTGGTCAACACAGCAAGACCCCTGTCTGTATAAAAAACAAAAAAACACAGTGTGGTGGTATGCACCTGTGGTCTCACCTACTCAGGAGGCTGAGAAAGGAGGATTGCTTGAGCTCAGGAGCTCCAGGCTGCACTGAGTTGTGGTGGTACCACTGTACTCTAGCCTGGGTGACAGAGGGAGACTCTGTCTCAAAAAAATAAAAATAAAAATAAAATAGCTGGTGGAGCTCTGAGTTTCAGGCTGGAAGAAGAAGAAAAGGAAATGGAAACAAAACAAACAAACAAAAATGTTCTTCTAGACAATTCAGCTCCATTTAAGATTACCCAGAAGCCTTTCACAACATTTCTAGTTACAACTCATTGCCCAGACTTAGCCAAATGGTCATATATGGCTGCAAAGGAGGTAAGCAAGGGAAATTCTATTTTGTGTGAGTAGCAGACCATGCAACTAAATATTGGAGAAACTGGAGTGGGTTTTATGAACCTCAGAACAAATCAAAGTCAATTGCTTAGATAAGATTGATCTCTCAATTGAAATTCTTGGTATTATATCTAGGTATATATTCTTAATATGAATTAAAGTCAGAAAGCTATATGGAATGAGCAGTAGAAAGGTTTTTCCTTTTTGGGTTAGGAAAAAATGCTTTAAATTACTGGATTCAATGATTCATAAATAGTAGGCATCCCATTAATATTTGATGAATGAATGAATGATTTCTTATATCACATATTCTTGCTAAGCACTGAGTATTTCATCAGTGCCAATCATGGTAGACTTACACTAGTGTGCAAACCCCTTCACCTGGGATCATCTAACATGGTGGCAAGAGATTTGGATGATAAAAAATGCTCTCCTATTAAATAAAGTTTTTCCATTTGAAACGATATAAGGAAAGCAAGTATACTTGATTTGATTTAAAAAAAATTATGCTTCTCACTCTTTTTCTCTCCATCGCTTCTTGAAAGCCAAATTACATACAAATTGAGCTTGATCAGCATTAATTCAGCTACAACATGACATTTCCCTGATAAACTTGAACTGGAGTAAAAAACATAAAAGTCACAATATAAATTTTTTTTATTTAATAGGATCCTTTGTTCCTTGGTTTGCAAATCTTCCTGACTTAGTAGTGGCAGCTAACACAATTCCCCAGACCTGACAGACAAGTCTTAGGAATTCAGTTTAGAAGAAATACAGTCTAGCGTGTATATCTTCCTTTCGACCAGAGGATTTCTGAGCAAGCCTCAGAGGGATTTGTTGTAATGCACTTGTTTCTCTTCGGTAGATCAGCTGTATAAGAAAATATTCCAAAGGATAGCTGCAGTAAACACTTGAGCAGCAAAGTAATAAAATACTATAGAATAATCGAGAATTTCTTAAAAGCAAAAAAAAAAAAAAAAAAAAATCCATGGAAAATGTAAAACCTGTTGAATTACCCATTGGCAAACCAAAGATTCAAGGAAAAATCTCTAAAATTAATTGTTTATTAAACTTCACTTAAAACTTTCAGAGAATTTTTTAAAACATCAGTGTTTTGTTTTGTTTTGTTTTGTTTTGTTTTGTTTTTAACCTGTTCACCCTGATATATACATCTTGGTATTGCAATCAATCAGTGATATTTTTGAAACATTGCTAAACATCACGAAGAGATATTCATCTATTTTAAGTAATTTTCTTTTGCTCATTTTATGTCTTTGACTCTGTAGTTTGTAAGAGAGCAATCAGCATTTGGAGTTAAGGGGTGTCTGTGTGTGCCAGGAATTAAGCTGCTATTTCTGTTTCAAACTCACTCTTCTATATTCTGCTTTGTAATTCTGGGGCCAGGACTCTGCCAACCACATTTCAGTTTTTGCATCTGCTCTCTTCAGGCCCTGCCAATAAGCAACACTAGAAAGAAACTCAAAAGCAGGAGGAGGGAAAATACACTCCTTCCCATTCATTACCTTTTCCTCTTTTTTTGGCCTTCAGTTTTTAACTAGTGTCATTTCAGCAATACTTCTTCCCTCCAGCAGGGTAATTGTTTGTAGCAGCAATTAATTCTAGTTTGCAGTTTTTCACAATACTTGTAGCACCAGCTTCATCTAGGCCCCTCACACAAGTCAGTAGCAGCCAGATGAAGGTCCCTTCAGTAGGTCTATTGCCCAGCACCATGTGGCTTTTTAATGAGCTAAGAGACACCGGCACCCACTGAGCAATGCCTACTCCTTCAAGAAATCTTCTGCCAAATGTCTAATAATTTTAATAATCTTAATCTCTCCCCCTTTGCTCTAGTGCTCTAGTACTAAAGATTGTACCTGCTTCCTGCAATTGATAATTGTGTGATAGCTTAATGTACTCCTTTGAATTTTCAGATTTCTAATAACTACTCAACTTTTTCTTTTTTTTCTTTTTTTATTTTTTGAGACTGCATCTCGCTTCCATCACCTAGGCTGGAGTGCAGTGGCAAAATCACTGCTCACTGCAACCTTCACCTCCAGGGCTCCAACGATTCCCCGCCACCTTAGCCTCTGAAGTAACTGGAGCTACAGGCATGTGCCACCATCCTGGCTAATTTTCTGTAGAAATGGGACCTCCCTATGTTGCCCAGGCTGGTCTCAAACTCCTGGGTTCAAGTGATTTGTTAGCCTCGGCCTCCCAAAGTGTTGGGATTACAGGCATGAGCCTCCATGCTCGCCCCAAAAATTCTTTATTTTAAATTATCTCTGCTAAAATAATTGGTGTGGTTTGTTTGTTCTGACTGCACTCTAGGTAATATTCTTTGTTATCCTCAATCTTAGAATAATTGTACTATTTATGAGAGTAAAATCTATTTTTAGAGATTGAATTGATATCTAAGACCAATTCAAATTTTCAAAACATTTATTTGTTATTAAATAGATGTAAATGTATTGTGCTAGGCACTACAAGAAATTCAGAGAATTGTTAGTCACAATTTCACCAGCAAGTATTTAGGCAATTTTAATTAAAAAATCTAAATATGTATATAAGAAATATAATACATTATGTACTTTATGAATATTACGCAGAATGAACTTTGGAGAAGCTCAGAGGAAGAAAATTACTTTCTTTGGAAACCAGAAGACGTCTGAAGAGTTTTAATAGAGAATAAACAATAGTAGCTGGGACTTAAAGCATATATTTATAAGAAAAACTAAGAGTATTATTGGTAGAGATTTCAAAAGATGGCATTGTAAGGGAGAAAAGAAAATGAACAGGGCAGAATATCAAAAGAGTTGAAAGCATGCATGTGCGAATATTTGGTAGAAATAGAAGGTTCATAAAATGTGGTGGTAGGAGATGAAATTCACAGGGAAGATTGGAGTAAGGTGATAGAAGACCTTGAATGAGTATTTTAAAATCTGAGGTTTCCTTCTCTCGGTAAGAGAGAACCACTGAATTTCTGAAGATTGTGGCTTAAGAAGTCTAATCTAAAACATGTTCAGAATTGACTTGGGTTAAAGAAGACTGAAGAATGCAAAAACATTTAGTAATACGGGTACTATAGCTAATTCCTTCTTTTCACACTGTGAGACTCACACCACAGGGGTTCTCAAAAATAAATAATTCAAAGACTTGTGTCTGAGCATCTGAAGGAATAAAAGTAGCATTTATTGTTATGGAAATTGAGAAGGAAGTAATGTGTACATGCTAGGGAAAACAAGAGTTCATTTTTAGACCTGAACAATTTAAGTTGTTTATTTTACTTCCAAGTGGAATTGTTGAATAGGTGCTTGTACAAAAGAACATTGAGTTCAGAGAAGCGGGACGGATAGAAATATACACTTTTGAATCATCCTCAGGCAGATGGATACTTACGACCATCAGGCTGAGTGAGATCACTTAATAAATGAATGTAGACAGAGAAATAAAGAGAGCTGAGAAGTGAACCCTGGGACACTCAAACATTTAGAGGTTAAGATGAAGAGGAAGGTTGTCCAATAAATCTGAGAATGACGTGCTTGCGAATTAGGAGACACAAGAGATGTTCCAGGAGCGAAGGTGTGGACATTTTTCAGGAAGCATACAATGTTCCAGAGGCGAAGATGTGTACATTTTTGTGGAAGCAGAAACTGAACACCTACGTCAAATGACACAGACTAACCAAGATGTAAACTTCAAAATTATTCTAAATTTTTCAGTGCCTGTATAACTTATGACTTTATTGATGCTGGTTTTGGAGGTGATGTCAGGGCCCAAAACCTGATTAGGAGGTTTCAAGTTTTAATGAAAGAGAATAAATTAGAAACAGCAGATGCAAACAACTCTTTTGAGAAATTTCACTGTAATGAGGAGTAGTAAAATGAAGCAGTTAAATATGGTTTAAAGAGGAACACATATGTTTAAATGTACAGTGGTATGTTGGTGTATTGATGAGAATTATCCAGTAGAGATGGACAGAAAAAAATGATGATGAACAAAAGAAAGAATGTAACTGCAAAAAACCTGGACCTTTATAACATGTGAGTAGATTCAAGAAAGGGAAAGATGTTAGATCTAGATTAAAGCAAGAATAGTTTATACATTATAACATGATGGAAAACAAAATTTTTGGTACAGAAGAATGTATTTTGGTAGATTTCTTAGGAGGCTTATGTAAAAGTTTTCTTCTACATGCTTCTATTTTCTCAATAAAACAAAAATCATTGTGAGTACTTAGATTGAGGAAGAGGAGAGATTGTTGAATTTTAGGGAGAGATGAGATGCAGTCACTTTGGTGATTGAGAGAATGAACTGAATACAAAAATGTATTTAATTGCTTGGGAGCATTGAGATCACTCTTAAATTTTGTTGAAAATTAAATCAGCAACAAGTATCAGTTCTCTTGCAAAATTTTTCTCTGCTTCAAGTATAGGCTGAGAATAGATAGATTGAACCATGACTAGAATTTTACCAGATGAACACCACGGTGGGAAGTGGAGTTACAATGGTGAGGGCACATGTAAGGGATAATAGAACATGGAAGCTAGGTAAAGAAAAAGGCGGACTGAGAGCATGAGAAGGGTGATAATCAGTTGAACAGAAGAGGGGCTCATGCATTATAGATGTCATCAGGGTCAATACATCAGTGGACTGGGATAACACAAGGAGTAAAATGGAGAGATATGAGCTGGTGGTCAAGAAGAGGGATGCTTGACATTGAGCATAGTATAGTTATTGCTTACTTAAAAAGCATACAGTTTGGGGTCAGGCCCGATGGCTCCTGCCTGTAATCCCAGCACTTTGGAAGGCTGAGGTGGGCAGATCACCTAAGGTCAGGAGTTCAAGACCAGTCTAGCCAACATGGAAATCCCCTGTCACCACAAAACTTACAAAAAAATTTGCTAGGCATGGTGGTGGACACCTGTAATCTCAACTACTCAGAAGGCTGAGGCAGGAGAATCGCTTGAGCCCTGGAGGCAGAGGTTGCAGTGAGCCGAGATTGCAGTACTTCACTCCAGCCTGGGCAAAAGAATGAGACTGTGTCTTAAAAAAGAAAGAAAGAAAAAGGAAAAGGAAAAAGAACAAAAGCATACAATTTGTGAGTCGAAGAGTTGAAAGAGGGTGTCTGACAAGATCATGAAGAGAAAGGAGCTCAAGACTGAGAGTCCAATATGTTGGTTGGTTTATCTGTGTGGATATCTAATTTTTATGTTAGAAATAATAATGAAGAGATGATCATAATTCAGGTGCTGATATCTTCAATGACTGAAGAAAAGTGATCAAGAAAATGGTAGATTATTTTAAAAACAGAGATAATGGATGTGTGGTTTATATAACGGGCTTCAAATTCCATAAGAGGGAGAAAGGGAGGGAAAGTGGCTTGTAATTGGCAATATGGAGCTAGGTAGCCTGACATTACATTTTGGCCAGGGGTGCTTCTGTATGGGCAAAAATAAATTGACTCCTTCAAGAACATAGCAGAAGCAGCAGTTTACTCAGGTGATAGCCATGTTCATTTAAGGCAAGAGAATGTAGAAGTCATTCAAGGAAATTTCGAGTCAATGGGGCCTATTGATAATATCTCACCAAAGAAACCAGATGGCACAATGGAATTTCCAAGGAGAAGTAGGGAGAGATTTCGACTTTATTAGGGTAGATCCAGTCTAATGAACATGAGAATTTGGTTGTGACTGAAACAGCTGAAGGAAGATGTGATGGGCAGAAGAATGGCCTCCCCAAAATATTTACCCCCATCCCTTGGAACTTGTGAATTCTACCTAGCATTGACAAAGGGATTTCATACTAATGTTACAAACTGTAAGATAAACAGACTATCCTGGATTATCTGGATGGATCCAGCCTAATCACATGAGTCTTTAGAAACCGAGAACTTGACTAGTCTGGGCAACGTGGTGAGACCCCGTCTCTACTAAAATACAAAAATTTAGCTGGGCATGGCAGCGTGTGCCTGTTGTCCCAGCAACTCAAGAGGCTGAGGCAGGAGAATTGTTTGAACCCGGGAGGCAGAGGTTGTAGTGAACCGAGATCGCGCCACTGCACTCCAGCCTGGGTGACAGAGCGAGGCTCTGTCTCAAAAACACAAAACAAAACAAAACAAAAAAACTCTGAAAATTTTCTTTGGCCGCAAACATAACAGAAGTGCAGAGGGAGAGGCAGGGTGGATGAGGTCAGAGAGATTTGACTTCTCATTCCATTGCTGGTTTTGAGTCTGGATGAAGTGGTTTATGAGGCAAGGAATGTGAATGGTCTTCAGAACCTGAGAACAATGCCCCTCTAACAGACAAGGGAATCTCCGCCCTATGGTTGGGTGGAACCCAATTCTGCCAACCTTAATAAGCATGGAAGTGGATTATCCCCCAGAGCTCCACATAAGAATCCGGGCCAGCTGACACCTTGGATTACTCTTAAAATTATTATCCTAAATGAAAGAAGATGCAAGAAAAAAAAAAAGAAACAATGAATAATTCTATAAAATGCAAACCAGTCTATAGTGAAAGAAAGCAGATTAGCGTTTTTTAAGAAATGGAGGTGGAGGAAATAGTAGATTATAAAAGGCATAAGGAAACATTTAGGGGTGATGGAAATGTGTGTTACCTTGATTGTGGTTAACGATTTTATAAATACAAATATGTCAAATCTTACCAAATTATACATAGTGAAGTATGCAGTTGACTGTACAGCAGATCCTCAGAAAAACATGTTCAACGTTGTTTCCTTATAAGGTTGATGAAAAAAGAGTTGATTTTTATTCAGGGCCGTTACCTGTGTAGAGTTTGCACCTTCTCATGTCTGTGTGAGTTTTCTCCGGGTACTCAGATTTCCTCACACATTCCAAAGCTGTGTGCATGAAGTAAATGGGCGCATCTACATGTTCCAGTCTGAGTGAGTGTGTGGGTGTGTGTGGATGCATCCTATGATGGGATGGTATCCTGTCTCCAGCCAGTTTCTGCCTGGTTCCCTGAACTGCCAATATAGGCTCAGGCTAACTGCTACCCTAAACTGGAATAAGTGGGTTGGAAAATGAATGAATACAAATGATTGTCAAATACAAATTCATCAAGTCTATGGTAATCATGAAAATGTATGACAGTAAACAATGCATCAGGAAAGCGCTCAGCAAACCCACCCTATTTGTGATTGTTTTTAATTGTGGTGGTAGGAGTTGCTTCTGATGATCTCTGATTGCAAACATTTATTCCTCCATTTAACCTACTACACTACAACTGGCCTCACTCGCGAGTTCATAAAAAATTGGGCAAATCATTACCTTATTCATTTTGATTAATCTGTCTTAAATGTAGATATAGCTCATATTTCTTTCAACATTTAATATTAGAAGGGTCGAAGTTATATTTTATGTTGTTTTGCTGAAATCCAGTTTCCAAGCACCTATGGGCAATGTTTAGTGAGAATTTCCACTTCAAGTGGACCTCCATGAAATGGTTAAAATAGAACAAATAATCCAAGTCCATGCTGCTTTATCCCCTATCCATAGAAAATGAAAAAAATATACACAGATTTTTAACGACATGACAAGGTCAGATTGTTGGAGACAGTACTTCAAATATTTTCTAGGTATTCCGAAACTGTAGAAGAGATGTGGCACTGCCATGGTGACCTCAGAGTTAGGGGGCTACATGCAGTATAGCAATCATGACACTTAGCACAAATAATAGTCCTAACCACTCCAGTTCATGCTTTGTGCCAAAGAGAAACATTCCTCATGATGCACTTTATTAAAAGATCAATATTAACATTCTTAAAATAAATTATCATATTAAGTAAGCAGTCAAGACAGGTGAAGCTTTGTTCATATAAAGTGAATTTAGTCTGAGACCTCAGGGTACTTCTGTTTCATTTGAAGAATATACAAGGAGAAATGAGATTCAAGTGAAAGTAAAGATGTTAAGAGATGCCAACATCTCTTAATAAAAAATAAAAAGTAAAAAGAGAGAGAGATTGAAGGTGAGCATCATAAAACATTGTTAATAAAGAGAATTGTAGGTTGTATATGAATTTTATATTTTTCTAAGGGGTCTTAATTTCTGATTCATGTCATGAAATAAAAAATGTTTTAATCTCTAGTCATTTCAAGTTAGAAATCCCAGTCTTAATTAGAATACAATTAAAAACATATTATCTATGAATTGTTCTTGAACATTTGTAGATTCTCAGAAGGGCAAGGGTTTGATTGGTATAAATATTTCTTAAAGCTCCTTGATCATAAAAATCACCTGGTGTGTTTGTTTAATATCTACATTCCCAGATCCCTTTCATGGGGTTTATGGGAATAGCACTGGTACTGGTAATGCAGGATCAATTTCGCAGGTGATCTAGTGCTAAGCAAACTTCAGAGACACTGAACTAAGGCAAAAGAAGCTGACTTTGTTCCCAGGTTACTGTTAGGGTGAAATAACTCTAGGCATTTATAATAGTGAAAATGTTCATTCTTGAAGTTCGGCGCCACTTGCCTCAGGTCTCTAACAGAAAATTAAACTAAAAACCAGTAGTTTCAATAACCGAATAACGGAAGGTAAACTCGGCCAACTCTCTTTGTAGAAAGTTATGGTAGACAGACTATCAAATTTAGAGTTATGTATCTAAGTTAGAATCCAAATTCTATAGATTGGTGTGTGAATTTGGTGAGAAATTAAACTCACCAAACCCAGGGTACTCACTTGTTTTATATATATTATAGGTATTATAAATTATATACACATGTCCTATAGTATTTAACATATATAACATAAACATTGTATGTATTTTATATATACAATATATAGTATACCTATATAGATTTATATCTACCTAGAGTATGTATTAAAATATATATTGCATGTATTATACATTATAAAATATACAAAATATGTTAAATACACATATATTATATATTTTATGTTATATATAATTATAATGATCTAATTATACAATAGTTATATTATTCTACCTATTATCTTATGTATAACATATTATTATATCTATTATATTATGTATAATATAATGCATAATGTAATTATGTATATCATGTATAATATTAATAAATAAATACATTATATATTATATAATTATACATATACATTATAATATATCATACTTATCATATATTAATATGTAATAATATAATGTTATACCTATTGTATAATTAGATCAATGTATTATTATATATTGCATATAAAATATATTTGACATATTGACATTATCAATCTGTACAATACACACATATTATATAATATATTATAAATATATTATAGCTGTTATAAAAATATAGGTATTGTATATTATAGGCTTGCTTATTATAGGTATAGCTATGCTATATATAAAACATACTGTATGATATATAACATATACTTTATATAATATATTAATTATAGCTATTATCTAATACATATAATACCTTTGTAGTCTAATTGTCATGAATGTAATCACCACACTGCATTACATGACATTGTGAAAATTCTTTTTATCAATGTTTTTATATAAGTTTAAAGTGATAGTACTCAGATCTTTTCAGTAAATTTTCTTTAAATCTATGTTACTTAATAGTATTTTCTAACAAGAATGTGGCTGAATATCTTCTGTAAGTCCGCTTCCATCTGTTTTATCTGCTCCTGCAATACTGCCCTCTTTCTTTCTTCTCTTGGACTGCAGCACTCTATTGCACTAGATTTTTGAACACCCCTTTCTCCTAAAAGCTTTGCTTTTCCCCCTGTGTTTCCTCTGTTCCTCTATCTGCTCTCTATTTTGGCCTTGTTTCTCGTTGGCTACTCTACTAAAATCCTTTAGCTTTAAAAATCATAATTGAAAAAAGAGAACTTTAGGGTCTGGTTAGACATATTTGTTATTTTTGTTTCTTTCTCTTTGTTTTTGAGAGGGAGTCTCGCTCTGTCGCCCAAGCTGGAGTGCAGTGCGCCATCTCGACTCACTGCACCTCTGCTTCCCTAGTCAAGTGATTCTCCTGCCTCAGCCTTCTGAGTAGCTGAGATTACAGGCATGCACCACCACGCCAGTCTAATTTTTTTGTATTTTTAGTAGAGACGTGGTTTCACCATGCTGACCAGGCTGGTCTCTAACTCTTGATCTCAAATGATCTGCCCTCCTCGGCCTCCCAAAGTGCTGGGATTACAGGTGTGAGCCACCGCGCCCGGCCAGACATGTTTATTTTTAATGAAGCTATTAATGCTAGTTTTCATGATCATAAGACCACAACTCAACTTCCATGGCAGGTGGGACATGAAATTTACAACACAGTTCTTGTCCAGCATGGCTCCTGAGAAAAAAGAAGTGACCTGGGATTACATCAAATAACACGTTGCCAGCTGCCTTCTGTCACTGAGACCTGAGGCCTCAGCACCTAAGAGTTTTTTCTTTTTTTCCTTTCTTTCAATTTGGAGATTTTACATTTGTCACTTTTAAGAGTTCCTGACTGACTCTGATTATTACTGACAGTCCACTCATCTCTAGTGGTTGCTCTGACAACGGGTGAAAAACAATGGATTAACAGGTTTCCAGGAACATCTCAGACATAATTAATTTCTGCCTTTTGTATTTATAACTCATATATCAGTGCCATACCTTCCTGTTAAATTTCTGTTCTATTTTCCAGGCTTGGAAAAAAACCCTAGATTCACCTCCCTACTTAAGTACAACTAAATTATGTACTTTTTCCTGCAACCAAAGAAGTGTTTTTCTGTTGCCCTTTACTCAAACGGATTTTTTGAATGAGGGAAAAAAAATCACAAGCACGATTTGGACTCAATAAATTATCGTTCAGAGTTCATTATCTCGTTCTATATTGTAGGAAAGGCATTTCAATAAATCAAGGACTAACAATTTAAACAAGGGAGAAAACTAGAATTCTCCCCTGTGAGAGTAATTCATAGATATAATTACTCTTGGTTCGATATCTGTATTCACCATAAGTTTTCTGACTTCTGTAATAAATAACCCTAAAATCTCAGTGGTTTAATAAAATATATATACACACACACACACATATATATATATATATTTATATACCTATCTCCTGACTCACTCATACTCCAGTGAATATGTGTGTGGTCAAGGGGATCTCCTGAGAAGCTCTTCTTTAAGCGGGAAATCAAGAGTCCAGGTTGCCTTCTTTTTTGTGTACTCTCAATCCTCCAGGGCCTTGGAAATCTCCTCTGAATTCTGTGCATGATTTGTTGGTGAGAAAAAAAATTAAAAATTAAAAAAAAACTAAAGACTCTCAAGGATGATATTTGGTGTAGACTTCATGTGGTATCATCAGTTTCTCCACATTCCCCTGGTGCCATCAAGTTCATGGCCCTAAATGATGCAGGGAGTCTGGAAAACCTGTTCCCTTGTATACACACGGCATTCCCAGACATCATGTCAGTCACAGTTGCATTTCAATTTTCAGTATTATCTACAGGTCATGATTTCCCCAAGTGCCCAAAACTGGTTTCTAGTTTTCTTGGACAGACTAGCTGGGGAAACTTTCTAGAACCTTCTGAGGCCCAATTCCCTTTAAGAAAGTGGAAATGAAATAACAGTCCTAAAGAGAGGTTGTGAGGATTAAATGTAGTGATGACTAGGGTAGGGCTTCAGATGAAAGAGTTATTAATATAATAGATTGTGATTACGATACAGTACTAGTTCATCAGTTTTATGGGGGAGGGAAAGTAGAAATCAAAGATATATCAAGACTCATGAAGAATTAAATCACCTTCTGATAAAAATATTAGAGAAGAGATCCCCCAAACCTTCCCCTACAATGACTATAAATGCCATGTATTATGAAAATCTAATCTATTTCCAACAGTCAGAAGGCAGCAGAAAGGTGTTAGATTAAATTAGGAAAAGGAACTGATCTTCCATGCACTTCCTTTCATAATTTTATTATAGATTGGATTGAAGATCCTCAAGAGAGCGAGGTACAAACAAGAGATACTTCTGATTTTTAAAAATAATTGTCATCACTTTTGTTAATTCCCTACTCTTCCACAATCTAGGGCAAAAAGTATCGGATAGAGGGAGGAAACAGTAGAAAGTAATCTTAGTGCTGCCTATAATAATAGGCATTCATTAAGACAACTAGTTCATCTGTTGATTAGTGTTGCAATCCATTTCAATGACACCTAATTTGAAGGTAAATATTCAATCCTATTTATATCCTATTAGCCTTCATCACTGCCAGTTCAAGGAACTCAGAAGGAGCATCCAGCCCTGAGCCCCTGTTGGCAGATTGGTGTGTAGCTTACTTTCCCTCACCCTTTCTCCTCCTCCTCACATTCTACAGAAAATCCTGGTGGGAGGTGGAGTTACCATCCTACAAGGCTGATCATGCTTGGTGATAGTGAGTTTGCTGCCCACCATCTCTTGGTCATCGCTTCTAATTTAGCTGCTTGAGCAGTTAGAAAGCCTAGAGAACTATCAGGAGCAGGTGCAGCCTGAAGCCTTCTAGGTCCCCAGAATCATGATGAACATTTTAAGCAGACCTTTCACTCTGCTAGACTCTGTGCTGGCAGCATCAGGCATACTTTCCTTAGATGCACTCCTTTCTTTGTCTCAGCAGTCTCTGCCCAGCATGCCTGCTCCTATTGTCATCTACTCTTTGGAACTCAGTCCATAGCCCATAGAGTAGGCTTATCAGTCATGTAGGTAAGGTCAAGGGGTAGATTTCTCTCATTTTCTTCTAGCAACATAACTTGCCTCTGTTGTGTAAGATACTTCTCCTGTATTCTAGCATTGCTGATGTTCATGGGACTATGATGCTCAAGTGTCTAACCAGGAGGAAAAATGTCTAATTTTCTATCCCTTCATGAATGGAACTAACCAGAATATACTGAAGTAGACAGAAACTTAAAGCAGAAACCCTGGCTACGCAGATATTTACATAGCCTATGCCAAAAAAAAAAAAAAAAAAAGTTAACTTGGATAAGGACCCATCATTGAGAACAGAAGAATCCAAATGTGGGACTTACTTACTTGACTAAGATTTCTTGAGCACTTTGTATTTACCAGTCCCTACTCGAGGTTCTAGAAATATGACAGTCAAAAGATGAACACTGACACAGAGCATATAGCCTAACAGCAGAAATATTTTATGAACATTAACTGTAGTATGTAATGCATATAATAAAACTACAAGTACAGGGCTGATAAAAGAATACAATAGGAAACATAGGGCCAGGCATAGTGGCTCATGGCTGTAATCCTAACACTTTGATAGGCCAAAGCGGATGGATCACTTGAGGTCAGGAGTTTGAGACAAGCCTGGCTAACATGGCGAAACCCCGTCTCTACTAAAAATACAAAAATTATCTGGGCACCTGTAGTCCCAGCTATTTGGGAGACTGAGGCAAGAGAATCGCTTGAGACCAGGAGATGGAGGTTGCAGTGAGCCGCGATCATGCCACTGCACTCAGGCCTGGGTGATAGAGCAAGAGTCTGACTCAAAAAAAGAAAGAAAGAAAAAAAAAAAAAAGGTGGTGGGGGGGGAAACATAGGATAGGTTAGGAACTGGGAATAAAAATAATGAAAATGATAATGATAATCACTTATATTAAATTACACCAGGCTTTGCACTAAACTCCTCATATTCATTAGTTTACTCCTCTTTCAACTTTTACATGTGTAGGCCAGGTGCGGTGGCTCATGCCTGTAATCCCAGCACTTTGGGAAGCCAAGGTAGGCGGATCACGAGGTCAGGAGATGGATCACGAGGTCAGGAGATGGAGACCATCCTGGCTAACATGGTGAAACCCCGTCTCTACTAAAAAAATACACACACACACACACACACACACACACAATTAACTTTAACATGTGTATGTATCACCTGAGAATCTTGTTTAAATGCAGATTCTGGTACAGCAAACACATGGGTAGATCCATCATTCTGCATCTCCATAAGCTTCCAGCTGGTACCACTGGTACTGTTCTGGGGATCACTTATTGAGTAGGAAGGAACAGGCTCATTAACATTCATAACAATTCATTAATGCTGCTGTTCTTATTATCCCCATTTTGAACAGAAGGAAATTAAGGCAAAGAAATGTCAAAGCTGTGTTACAGGACACATAGCTAGTAAGTGAAGGTGCAAACTATGGAGCCAGTTAGTCTAGCTACTGACTTGACCTCTGCGCTTCCTGTTGTGAGAGTCATCTTAAACTTGGGTCTGAAGGAAGAGGAGGTTTGCCTGAATGTGAAAGCGTGTGAGGAGTTTGTGTGGGGAGGTGTGTAGGAGACATACGGTACAGGGATGACGTGGTGGCTCCAAGAGGAGGAAAAAGTGTATAGGGAGGTTTAGAGAGAAAGAGGGGGCAACATCGAGAAACTGAAACATATTCAAGAATGTTTAGGAAGCAGAATCAATAGGATATGAAATATGCAGGTAGGGTGGAGTGAGCAAGAGGTGAGCACAAAGGAAGATTCTTAAGGCTTCCATCTTCAGTGGCAGGATAGGGTAATAAAACCAACAATGAATGGCTTAGGTTGGGAGTCGAGTAGAGAAAGCTGAGGACAGGGGCACAGTCCTTGATGAAGAGGAGTGATAATCCAGGTTAATCATCCTTGGCTAAGATGTGGCTAATTACCAGGCAGCAGAACAATGTACTAAGCACAGTTGGCGACTTCTGTAGCCTTGGAGATGCAATCAAAGATTATTTCTCAAGCCAGCAATGAAAGATCGGAGTACCCAGTTAGGGAAATGTTTTCCCCTCTGGACTCCCATTTATTTTTTGCTCACACTGAGCTACCAATCTGTCACTTGCTTAAGTTGTTACCAATGTTGCTGCATCCTGGAAAGGAAAAAGATACAGAGATGAAAGTTGAGGAGTGGGAAGAGAGAACTTTTAAATTTCCATCAAGGAAATGATTACAGACTGTCTTGTAAGCTCGGTCCCCTGGCTGCATTCTACAATGTCCTCACTTCTGGAATTAAATCACTATAAAACAAGACTGGCCTCAACTATGCAAGCCACAAGGGCTCCTATGAATTCAAGCATCTCTTCACTTTATTTCTTTTTTCTTTTCTCTTGTAGAAACACAGTGCTAAACTGCCTAAGTACTCACTCTTTCCTATAACTAAAAATATGCGAAACCTCTATTCTTGTTTTATCCCCTTAGAAACAGATTTCTTCTTTTGTTTCATATTAAATCTTCAAATTTGTTCCATGTTTTAAATATAGAGGAAGGAAAATTCCACATGGTTTACTCAAATTGTAGAACAAATAAAGTATAATTACTTAGCTATCCCAGCATGGAGTGAGAAGATAGGGAATTAAATGCCTCCTGAACAGAAAGATGATTATAGATATGATAGTCAAACTTATTAAACGGGAGACTAAGGACACCTTAGAATGAGCTTCCCATCCACCATTAATAAATAAAAAACACATATTTTAAATAAATGTCCAATCTACTTTGTCAGGAGTAACTGAGACACCTCTTCCCTGCCATTCACCACACACACTTAGGGAGTAGAGAGCAATTGAGAGAGTTATTCAGACAGAATTATGCATTTAAAACTAATGATTTCCTGGAATATGTCAAAACAGTTTTGAACTAAGTACCTGCTGCAAATCCAAGGTTTGTGAAAGCATGTCATCCATTAAAATAGCCGGAGCCTTGTCTTGTAGCGGAAATAGTTTGGTTAAAGTTGCCCATGCAGTAATGATTAAAACATAAGCAATTCTATGTGCAAACATGCTTAAAAATAAACAGGAAAAAGCTGGCCATTGCTAACAATAAAGGCAATACATCTGTAAATTTATTGCATGATTTTGTCCTAGTTACAACAATGTACAACCACCACGAGCGAGGCTGCTTTTCACAAACAAATTTATTACTTCTGGATGCTCTTCTATTGCTTTCAATAAGAAATGCCAAAATAACTGTGATTTAAAAATGCTATCAACTGATTTGAATGCTCAATAGATTCTGTGCATTAGAATAAAACTTGCCTCTAAGTGTTGTACTTAGAAGAAAACACTGTGTAGACTTAAATCCTCCGCTTTGGCTGCACATTTCGGCGGATGTATTTACTACAGACAACTGGAAGTCAGTCTTTGGTTTCCTATCTGCATATTCATAAGGCTGTCAGACAGCTTGGAGAGAGTTTTTACTTAGTTATCCCACTTTAAATATTAGGACTTGCTAATGTTCAGTTTATGCAAATCTTGAGTTGAGTTCACATCATTCCTCTGATGTTGTAGGTCATAATTTCTCTGCAAGACAGCCCAGAGACCATACAGCAGCTGGATCATGGGCCTTCGTACCAATACCCCAGGATTCAAACAGCCATTTAGAAGTTGGGAAGCAGGCCCTTTCCCAAGGAAGAGAAGTCGGAGCCTTAACCACGGCCCCATTTCTCTGAGAAAGCAAGCTCAGATTGTTAAAGCAACTTCTCCCTTGCCCATGTGCTCTTCAAATTGAACTTTTGTAGTGCCAAAGCTGGCTTTGACGTAATATTTTTAACTGTGGGGAAATTGTGTGTGTGCACGTGCATCTGTATGTGTGTGTGTATAGGAGCATCTCAGTCATAAAATTGTCATACTCCGTCTTTGACAGTTGTACTCTTATCTTTTTAGCTGAAATCCATTACTCCAGTATTTGAAACCCTTTTATTTGGGAAAATAATAATCATATCTGGTTATTTCCAGTTTGCCAAAGAATTCCATGATGTTAGGATAGCAATTCAGGGTTTAGAACTGACAGGCCAATTTGGATCACAATTAGGGCTAATGGCAAAAATATCGATTACTCATATAAACTGGTATTTTCAGCTACCTATGTAACAGGCAGTTTGGGGTATTGTCTGAGGCTACTGGTTTTAAATAATGAATGCTATCTTACCTTTCCTAAGACTCATATTTCATGTTCAGACTAATGAAATTTATCTCCAACCTCTCTGATGCCTACATTGTACAATAAGAATAATGTGTATTAGTTTGTGGGAATTATGTGTGATGAAAACTGTTGCTTTCCCAGCAATCATTCTTTTAAATTAATATCTATATTAATGTGATTACGATTTTCCTGAGTGTAAAATTGGCTCTTCAGATATCAAAACTACATGAGAAGGGTCTAGAAAAAGATAGACATTTGTTTGTTGGGAATTTTTAAGTGGAACTTTATACGTAAGCAAAGAATTTGACAAGATGATCTCTGATTACTCTACAAATTCTGAGGTTCCACTGGAACTACAACCAGTTAAAGGCGTATGGATAAAAGAACTTTGGAAGCTTAATGTAGTAGGCATGATTTTTATTTCATTCTGTGGGCCACAAACAATAACCCTTTTTTTCTTAGTTATGAGCGGGCTAAATGTCCAATTGTGTACACAATTTACAAGGCAAAAATGTTCTTATTTACATAAACAAAATGTACTTTTATTTAAAGTTTCCTTTTATATCCCCTTGGTGTTACTAGGCATAATTTGGTGGGTGATTGGCCATAGAGTTTTATACAGAGTTCAAGGTTTCTGGAGGCTAAGCTAGATCCATATACACAAAGGGTGGGAGAAAGACAGCATAAACAGAGGTAGCATTTGACAAATCACTGAAGTGGGAGATAAAAATATAAAGCTGGTAAAATAGTGCTTTGTATTAAGTACCATTTAGCAATAGCAGGTGATTAAAAGAAGATGAAGTCCAAGGTCAGAAATAAGAAAGGAGAGAAAAACAACAGAAAATGTGCTCTAAGATGTATTAGTCAAAGCTGTTTGATATTGATATCATAAAAAGTAGGTTGAAGACTTAAATAATGTGACATTATGTATGAACTGGGTGAGAAGAGAGATCAGAAACCCAGAACTCCTCAACAGTGAGGTCAAATAACATTTTAAAATAATTCCAAACACCATACTTTGACATAATTTCTACAAAAATCTTGATACATTAAGTATTTTCCATGAAAATAGTTCCAATGTGTGAATCATTGCCTATAGAGTGTATGTGGTCTCTCAATATCCTGTTGCATGATACCAAACTGGTATGATTTGCTTTTTTCCAAAAGCATGTCGATAGGTGACTAGATAGGATCTAAATAAAAGGTTATAGAACTCACTTACAGGCTACCTCAGTTCTTTCAACAAATATTTCAGGCAGTTATGAATTAAAGTTACTCTTTTTGCTACTTTAATGAAGATACAACTAAGGTGGACCCTGAGTAAGAAAAGGACATGAATGTTGTGAAAATATCAACGAACTCTGGATAATCATGAAGTACTAAGGTCCAGGAGCTATTGTAAAATGTTGCTCAATAACTTGAACATGAACAATATAATATCTTCCTTAGATATTGGGATTATATTATGTCCTGATAATGGTTCAGAGAAGAGATGAACAAGGTCACCTTGAAGAGACCTTGACCTGATCCTCAGGTATCTTATTGTGATACTATATATAGATATAACAAGATGGAGAATTTTATTGATCAGAACTCATCTTTGAGAATTCCCTATTAGAATTTCACCTGAGAAAATCAGGCTGAGAGTGAGAAGAAATGCATTCCCAAGGCACTCTGTGAACTTTACTGTTGCAGATAGAGGGAGACTCAGACATGGTGGCTGCCAGGCCTTCCAACCCTCTAACAGCAACTTAACATAGCTGATGAGTGGTACTATAAATGTAAATAGCCACCATCAGGGAGTGGGGGTCCAGCAGAAGGCTAGGGAAGGAGGAAAGCATAAATTCCTTACAGGCAGGATATCTTGGGGTTTTTCATGGAGAGAGCTGAAAGTAATTACATAATGGGAGGCTCAAAGCACCTGCAGTTTGTGAGGGAATTGAAGTGCAGTTGAAGAGGAATTTCATTTGTGCATTCCTGCTGTGGGTTAAGAATTGGATCCTCATTAATGTTCACTGAAAGCTACAAGTAAAGGCTAGAATTGTTTTTTAATTACTCTTGCTAGACTGTGGTATCTGTAAAACATTACCATGTAAGAAATGGTCCATACGGGATCTCTGTTTATTGTTGTGCTACATTTAAAAAAATAAGGAAGGTAATTCAACCACAAAACCATGAACAACGAAGAAACACTTGGGAAATATTCACAGTGCTCATCTGAGCACTGTCTGGTGGGCTGGTCAGCCTAAGGACTCATCATCCTACATGTATTATTGATAGCAAGAGTCTTAGCTTGGTATCAGTAGAAATTTAAATGATCTAACTATTTTGTTCTGGTTCCATGCAATCTTCTCATTATACTCTACGTTTATATTTTGTATACTCACAGGACAATAACACATTGGATGAAGAGCTCAAGTTTCCAGTCTCCTTAGCATTTATAATTCTTATTCCACAATAATAAATGGATTTACTGATCTTGTACTTCAGTACTTATGACCTTGGCTAATATAAGTCTGCCTCTGATTGAACAAGGCATGTCCTGAGATTTCTGAGCTTACGACTTAGCAATTGACACTTAACCTTGGAACATTTAAAATTGACCTTGTGAGGGCTTTTATGATATTGTCAGTCTCCCTAATTTCATTGTGGAAATCCTCTTCCTACTCAAACTACCCTAGTAACCATGCTAGTCACACCTATTTGGGGAAGAAAATGCGCGCACACACACACACACACTTAAAAGAAGTTTACAAAACAAAATAAAGGAGGGGTAGATGAGAAAGACAGAAAGCAAAATGACTCATATCAGCACAAAGAAAAATCGCATATGCTCATTGTCAACCTTGTCCTAACATGGTAAGTTTCCCCACTTTGGCATTATTCAAGCAGAGCTGGATGGTTCTCTGGAAGTGATGCCACTTTGATTCTGTGAGACTTATTTTTATCATCTGTTTCTGACACTAAAATGAAAAGAGTGTATAACATTGTTTGTACAATAATTAACATGTAAGCACTCACTAAACACTTAAGTCATTATTGTGGTTGCTGTTGTTTTGACATTGTATGAGAGAATCAAGTATGAGATTTACAGCCAAAATGGATAATGTGAATGTCCTTTTCATATTTAATAGTCTGTGATTCTATGAGAATAAATGAGTTTTTGATAATACTTAAATGAGCTAATTTATAGACCTTAATAAATAACATAAGTATGTAGACAGTTTGTCTCACATTCCTAATACACCTCACCCAAATTCTTACGTGGCTTACACACTCCTCCATGATCAATGCCACTGCCAGCTTTCTAGCTACGTCTTCTGCCAGTCTCCTACTAGCTCACTGTCTTCAAACATACTAGCTTCCTTGTCGCATGCTTCTGATTCAGAGCCCATGCATTTATTCCTCCCTTCCACATAAAGCTGGTCTTTCCTCAACCCCATCTATCTGCAAGGCCTGCTCCTTCTTGCAGGTTTAATTTTCATTCAAATAGCTTCACAACACTTTTCTAATTTTAAATAGCATATGTATTTTTTTTAACATAGCGTGTATTTGTCTATATCTGTTTCTCCTATTACAATATAATTTTATGGGAACAGGAACTTTTTTGGTCACTGTTGCATTCCTCTCACCTAGAACAATACCTAGCACATAGTGGGCACTCAATAAATATTCGTTCATCTCCCAGCTGTTGCTTGTGGTGTCCGTTCTGTTCCCTTCCTTTCGGATGTCATCAAACTATTCTCTTACCATTTGTGCATATTTTTATTATTGCCTTTAACTCATAGGAGTGTGATATTCTGTGAATTTTGGGCTCCAATTGAACCTTGTGCTACTAATGCCTGAAACCATGTACTTTTCTGCTGAGTAATTACCCTTTGCCAGGCATTATGTACTTTGCCTGCATTATCTCATTTAAACCTCATTAACAACTCATTAGCTAGCAGCTCTATTACTGTTGTGATTTTATCAATGGAGAAACAAGGTTAAATCACAAAATCACGAAGAAACCAAAGATCATGTTTCAATTTTCGAGAATCGTGCCTCTTGGAATTATTATCTTTTGTATTGCTAGCACAAAGTGTATTGCTGGCAAATAATAGTTGACTAACTAGTAAACTGAGTAAATGAGTAAACCTTCAAAAATAATGCTCCTTTCCTAAGTTGTAAAGTTACTGGGCAGAAATGTATCCTTCTTATTGGGGAGGATCAGGATTTGGTAAATGGAATGTTCCTAGGAGGGGGCATTAGGGCTCAGGAATAATGTAAGATCTAATTGTCTGAGTAAGGCCATAAGTTTAGAGCTTGCCTAGAAACAACTAAATTCATTGAAGCCATTGATGTGTTAGTTTATAATTTCTTATATTCCTGTTGAGGTCAGAATTGGCACTGGAGCCTTAAGAAAACAAAAGCTAGAGTCAAACTGCATGAGTCCAAATCCTAGCTTAACCATTAATTGTGACTTTATGAAATTTCTATAAATTAGAGCATTGCCCTTTATTCACTGAGGATACATTCCAAGACCCTCAGTAGATGCCTGAAACCACAGATTGTAACACATTTCTGTTCACGTCTTCCACCCACAAATTTAATGCCGTTTCCATCTTAACTAAGCACTTAATACACACTGCGGACAAAGGAATGAGATACATCCTTTGGATGGAAAAGAACAGAGCAAGATATCATCACAGTACTCACAATGGCTCACAATTTAAAACTTATGAATTGTTTATTTTTGGAATTTTCTATTGAATATTTCCAAACTGCAATTGAAAGCAAGTAACTGAAACCATGAAAAGCAAACCCATGAAAAGCAAAGTCATAGATAAGGGAAAACTATTGAACTTAATGTTTCTGTACGGACAGGTTTGTATCATGTGTGCTACAAAAAAGAAAAAAAAAATGCTCTACCTCATGTGGTCTTCGTGATGATTAAATATATTAATTTATGTGAAGAGCTTAACATACTGTTTATTCATGTACATATTGCAAAATTGATAGCAACAGTTAGATTTATCATACAGTTGAGGGTCAAGTGGCCCTACCTACTGAAAGAGGCAAGTTTCTAGCTCCTACAATATGCTGTTGTCTCTGAACCACAACTTAAAAATTATCACTCTAGTTCAACTTAGAAAAGAAGTGGATTCTGTACACCCATTAAATAGTCATGACTTTGATTGTGCTAAAGTGCATCAAAATCTGACAATTTTTATTTCAAAAAATTTGGGGTAATTATAGCAATAACATTATTTTATAAATTTTCCAGAAATTTTTCTCCATCTTTGACTTTGCTTTGATTGTGGACACCAGGTCATAGTGTTCTGAGGTGAGTTCCCAAAATAACATAAACCTGCAATAGAGAAGTGCTTACAAAATGTAGTGAAAGCTGGGTCCTGAGGTTGCCAGGCAACAAGTCATGTACTTGGCATGGTAGTTAGTTTCCTGGAAACATTAAGAGAAGCAACTCAGACACGCTTGACGCTGCAGGTGTGTACAGATCGTACAGATCAGATGTTTAAGTCATTTCCTGACATTAGAGCAAATTCTCATTGGAATCCTCTGAACACATAGCCTATCACTCATCATATGGATTTAGTCCCATCCCATTCAAAAGCAACAAGAATTGGGTAAATTAAACAAAACACTATACAATAAGAAAATAAATAATTGCTGCTAAAATAATTATCACCGCTTTTCTATGCTTTCTGACCACTGTGTACAGATCCTTCTTTTTTTCTACTTCCTAAAATCAATCAATCAATTGATCAATCAGCAAGTCTTATAACCCTTCTATGACAGAAACATTTTAATTAGGTGTTTGGAAGTTAGAGGCTTGTATGCAATACAGTTTCTATATTCTAACGATTTTACCATTCCTTCAGAGTATCTGATAAGCATTCTGGAGGTTTCTTTTGACTACCACGACTATAAAAAGATCAGTGGTTTCTGTGGGTGAGGGCGAGGGGTGATTAGGCAGAACACAGAGGAATTTTCAGGCAGTAAAACTGTATGATACTATAATGGTAAATACATACCATTACACATTTGCCAACACCCACAGTACAACACCAACAGTGAACTAAGGTGAGCTAAGGACTTTGGGTGATAATAGTGATTTGTCAATGTAGGTTCATTGATTTTTAATAGATGTACCATTTCTAGGGGTGGATGTTGATAGTGGGAAAGTCTATGTGTGTGGTGGGGGAAGCAGGATGTTTAGGAGAACTCTGTAGTTAATGCATAATTTTGTTGTGAACATAAAATGCTCTAAGAGAAAAAGTGTATTTAAAATAAATAAATAACTAAATACCAATGTTAATATCTGTAGTTATGGAGAAAAGTAAAGCAGAAGAAAGAGAACCTAGAGTAAAATTGTTTTCTCAGAGAAGGTGGTCACAGGAAGTACTGTGGATGCCTTCCGTGAACAGAAACCTGAAAGGAGTGAGTGAGACATGCAGATATCTGAGGGAAGAACATTCCCCGCAGAAGAAATGGCAAGTACAAGGACAACAAATAAATGGCAAGGAAAATATTAGTGCATTTCATTTGGGGTCATTAAGATACTAGTAGATACAGTAATGACAGATAATAAAATCAGTAAGAAAAAATAGTCTCAAGGCTTGGAATATTTTAAAAAGAACTGGTCGTCCAATCAATCTTCTATTTATTTATTTTTACTATCAAGTAGTGTGTTAGTCCATCTGGGCTCCTATAACAAAAATATTCTAAACTGGGTGGATATAAACAGCAAGCATTTATTTCTCACAGTTCTGTGGGCAAGAAAGCCCAAAATCAAGGCCCTGGTAGATCTGCGGTCTGGTGAGGAACAGACTCCTCACAGATTGATGCCTTCTTGCTGTGTCTTCACATGGTGGCAGAAACAAGGCAGCTCTATGGGGGCTCTTTCATAAGAGAACTCATTTCATTCATGAGGACAGAACTCCCCTAAAAGGCCTGCCTATTTGTCACCTCCCCAAAGACCTACCTCCTAAGACTATCGTCTTGGTGATTCGGTTTTAACGTATGAACTTTTGGGGGATGCAAACATTCAGATGATAGCAGATAGTGTTGCAATCGGTTATTTATCTTAAAATTACACCTAGACATATTTACTCAATGAATATTCATGCACCAACTGTTATGTACCAGTCACTGCCTTTCCCTGTACAAGCATTTATCGTGGACTTAAGTTATCAGGAAATTAAGCATTTATCCATTGACCAGACAACAAATGCTAGACCAGAAACTCTCATTCTCTCATCTAGCATGTACTGCATGGACTATTACATTAGCTTCCTTCTTGGTCTCATGGACTTAAGAGTGTCTTTTGGTGAGACACTCTTGAGAGTGTCATTTGGTGAGAGTGTCTGTGCTAGTATAACCACTTGTGACCTACAGTAATTTTTTCTGGGGTAAAGATCTGTCCCATAATCCTAAGTATAACACTACAAATAATTGTAACCCACCAAAATGAGTTAAATTTCTGAATGCATAATGGATTCTATGAAATAAAAATGTATTCGAATTATCCATTCATTGAAAATAAAGCAAGAGTTTGTGTAAAAGTTTAATACTATGCTAAATCATTATCCATCATTTTATCTACAGGCCAACTTACTATTTTGGGGTCTGTGTTTGAAATAATATTTGCTACTGATTATGTCCAAGATACTTTACATTTTCATATACCTAGAGGTTAACTTTTAGAACAACAGTAAATCAAGATAACTTTATTTCTTGTAACAAGGAAAGATAAAGTCTATGACTTTATTGCAATCTAAATGAACCAGTCTACTTTTTTTTTGTTTTGTTTTGTTTTATTTTGTTTTTGTGATGGAGTCTCCCTCTGTTGCCCAGGCTGGGATGTAGTGGTAGGATCTTGGCTCACTGCAACCTCTGCCTCCAGGGTTTAAGCAATTCTCCTCCCTTCGCCTCTTGAGTAGCTGGGATTACAGGCACCCACCACCATGCCTCGATAATTTTTGTATTTTTAGTAGAGACAGGGTTTCACCATGTTGAACAGGCTGCTCTCAAACTCCAGACCTCAAGTGATCCACCCTCCTCGGGCTCCCAAAGTGCTGGGATTATAGGTGTGAGCCACTGTGCCTGGCCCAATCTACATTTTAAATTGAATGTAAGAATCTTACATTAGTATTATTTTTTATTTCATTGATTATATAAAATCCTTTTCTTCATGTATTTTTTGAATCACTTTCCTCAAATCACTGGTTCCCTCATTAATAAAAATAAAAATTTGACAAATGATCCCTATTTATTTACATAAGAATTATGTTTCTAACATTTTGAGAATTAAATTTTGACACATGAGTGCTTTTATGATACCAGATTCACTTGCTAAGACCAGAATTAATAGTTTTCTTATACGAAATTCTGAATATCATCTATGTGTGAATGTTCCACAGATGTATTCAGAGACATCCACAATCACAGTTGCAACTAAACTATTCTTTTGGGAGTTAGAAATGCTTTGGAAATCAATTTTGCTTAATTTGAATTAAGATTTCCTAGTAAATGTGAATTCTAATAGGACTTTCAAAGACTTTGGAAGACTGTTTTAGAACATTTATGTAAAGGGAACATTTCTATGTAATATCTTGATTGCTTTGTATGAGAGCTCACCAAAAGACAACCAGCAGTTGTACCTTTAGTTATAATGGAAGTAGAGGATAAAATATTTTTAATTACTGAAACTGAAAGTGTAATGTGAAACATTTGGAAATTGGTTGGCAAATCTGTACTCAAAGTCACTTATAGAAATGGTGTCAGACAGATCCAGAGTAAGAAAACCTACAAGTTTATTAAAAAGACTATGCAGTTCCTTAAAAGCAGAGACCTTATTATTACCTACTGGAGTGCAATTCTACTCACATTTTAAAGTGCTCAGTAAATTCTGAAGTTATTTATGGTGAATTGGCATCAACATAAATCAGGCATTTGGTAGTAGTAATTAAAAGAGAAAAATAAATCAGAGGATACTATAAATTATACAAATAGCAAAACTGCACCAATAAACTAGATTCAGAACAGCATAGTGGTAAGTATGAACACTGGTGCAATAGTGCCTGGGTTTACTATTATATGTAGCAGCTTGAGTAAATTATTTAAGCTATCTATGCCTAATTTTCCTCATCTGTAAAATAGCACTAATCATTATTCTTATTGTATAGAGTGGTTATAAAGATTAAATTATTTAATAAAAATAAAGGACTTAGGAGAATTCCTAGCACAATATATGTGCTACTTAAATCTTAGCTACTGTTACCATTACAAGTATTAATTGCACATGGAAAATGAAAGAGAAGGAATTAAAGTAGCTTCAAGGGCCTGATAAGTTAGATAATGCCATTGCTTCTCATAGTTAGAAAGTTAAATGAAATGAAGATATGAAACAGGCAAAGCTTTCCTGGGTCAGTGATGACAGGATTCTCCTAAGGAATTTTCTGCTCAATTTTTATCCAATAAACCATTCTGAATTCATTTAATTCAAAATTTAACCCCAAAGAATGTTAGAATAGAAAAGATTCTACACACTATTTACTCTGATCAATCCTAATCTTTGATTTGTGTCAGAATGACTAGGGGAGATTGTTTAAAACTACACATGCCTTGATAAAATCTATAAAAATCTATCACATGAAAAATTATTGGAATATTTCCTTCAGATTATTCTGATGCACATAAAATGTGAGAAATAATGAATGCAGCACAACCACCTTATTTTACAGTTTGGAGAATTGAGGCCTAAAGACATTAAATGGCTTAGGCAAATTTAGATTATTTTTTTTCTTTATGAGACAAGATCTCAGTCCATCTCCCAGACTGGGATGATCTGCCTTGTGGAGAGTTGCTGGAAATATGTGATAATTCCATCAGTGGTGTGATCATGGTTCACTGCAGCCTCGAAATCTTGAGCTCAAGCAAGCCTCCCATCTCAGCCTCTAAAGTGCTGGGTTTACAGGCATAAACCAATGCATCTGGCCAAATTTGCACTCTTAAGGATAGCCTGGCCTGTTGTGTCCTGATAGGTGCCCAATTCCCATCACCATGGAAAATGTACAGCACAAGGGAAGAGTTGCTCCCACCTCTCACCCTGAGGTGCAGAGGACTACTGCATCCATTAGGGTTCTGACTATGCTCACGTTACACCGTCCGATTCACCTGCATCTTGCAAGGAAATGTCTGATCTGTTGCTTAGCAATGGCATTGTTCGGGAGTCATAGGATTCCAGCAAAGAAAAAAAGTGGGAGGGGGGATGAATCACTAAATAAGCTCCCCACATCTCATTTTTGTGCTTCTTCCAATAGAATGTTACATTTTTAACCTTCTTACCAATGAAGAAAATACATGAGCTTGGCAAGGATGACAATGACATAATATCATCTTTTATTTGCTACAAATTGTTCCTTTTGTGAGACTGGGGATAAGAGAGATGACTGATGTGTCAGAATACACACTTTTTAAAAAAAATTCTCACTATAAGAATAAGACATAGTCTAGAAAATTGCTGCATTTAAGAGCTATTTCTTGCCATTGCTTTAAATGTCCCCCCACTCTTTATTTTCACTGCATTTGAAATTTTCTCTGCAGGGAATTCTACTCTAGGCTCAAGAAGACATCTGGCAGCAGTGTGGAACGAGATCTGCCTTATGGACAGTTGCTGGAAAGATGTGATAATTCCATTTTCTGTCGAACAGCCGAGTGCATGTTGTTAAATGTCAAGTATTTCCACAAACAGCTGGAAAAATGAAGCCACGGAAAGTCTTGTTTATTACCCTACAGCTTCTTATCCTGTACAGGAAACATAACTTTGTTTGACCATGTGGTTCAGAATATTAATAGCAGCTCTATCCAGGATAGATTTGTCTTCTCTTTTAACAATAAAAATGTCTATTTTTTCTTCCTCTCATTTTTCTTCCCACCAGTTCAACTCAGAAGTCATCTGAGGAGGATTTACCAAATCAACTTTCAAATTGAGAAAACAGTCCTGCTACAGTTGACTAAAGCATACAATAAATTGTATGTTGTATGAGAATTGATTGAGTTATACAGCAAGACCATTAAATGTGAATAGAATCATTAGGAAAACTAGAACTTAATCACTATTATGATAATGTGGAAACTTTCTAAAACTCTACGAGTCGAAATTTTATGATTTTTTGAGATATCAACTTACGTAGTCTTTCAGTTCCGTGTTATGGATATGCTACTTTATTTGGGGAAAATATTTTTAGAAAGCAGAGCATCATATTAGAAGGATTATAATCAAAGCTCTCATTTATAGATTATAATATTAAGGCCTCAAAAAGTTAAGTTAATTCAAGTTATAATATCAGAGTTCATATTTAACACCAAGGTCTCTTGTTCCCCTGTCAATATAATTCAATTAAACAAATATGTGGTGAATGAGTGAATCATTGAGCCAGGTGTTGTGCTAGGCACTAGGCCAAAATAAACAACAAGGAAAGGAAAAAGGCAATTAAGTTCAGTGAGCTGTGATTGATAAGCCAAGGGCAATGGTGGTGGGGGTGCAAGGATCAGGGAAGACATCTTGGAGTAAGTGTCAGCCAAAGTGAGACCTGAGTGTGAGTTAGCATTTCTTTATTCCTATTTCATCTGTTCCCGTCTGAGACAATGAAAGAGTAAAAGTATGGACTGGGTGCCATGGCTCATGCCTGTAATCCCAGGGCTTTGAGAGGTCAAAGGAGGTGGATTGCTTGAGTTCAGAAGTTCAAGAACAGCCTGGGTAACATAGGGACACCCTGTCTCCCTGTCTCTACCAATAATAATTTGTTTAAAGAATTAGCAGCATGCAGTGGTGCATGCCTGTAGTCCTAGCTACTTGGGAGACTGAGACTGCAGGATATCTTCAGTCCAGGAATTTGAGGCTGCAGTGATGTAGGATCACACTACTACACTCCAGCCCGAGAAACAGAGCAAGATCCTATCTCTCAACAAACAAACAAAAGAGTGAAATTATAGGGTGGAGAGAGACAGAGACAGACAGAGAGAGAGAGAGAGAGAGAGAGAGAAAGAGAAAGCAGGCAGTTAAAGAAAATCAATTTCATCATGGCTGGAATACCTGAAACACACAATGGGAGGGTGGAACTGTAAACAAGTCATGTGTTGTTAAGGATTTAGATGTTATTCTAATAACCATTGGAAACTGCTGAAAAGTTTTTAGTGGAGCAGTTACAGTTCTCATTCCATCACATCACATAAAAACGTTGGACTCACACTACAAAAGAGGGCAGCAAAGTCAAGGGCAGCATACAAGGCACACCTAGAGTAAAAGGAATGATTTTAGGGATGTTAAAGTCAGGCCCTCTGTACCCAGACATATCTCTTGTCTACCTGTTACTCTTCTCAAAGTCCTACACTACTCTCTTTATTTAGCATGGTGAGTTTGATGTCTAGATTCTGTAGAAATGATAAAAGACCAAAAACAGTGTGTGAGCAAACACTGCTGGAAAATTCCAGGAACATCTTTCCACTCACTTATGAAAGTTGCCTTAGAATCCCTTCACTTCAACGTTGTGAGCCCACACTTAACTAGTCTGCTGGTGTCTGGGGTGATATTTAGACCCCCCAATCCACACACCTCTTTTTTTTTCTGTTGCTCCAGTCACCACTTAGTCCAGTAAAATCAAATTATTGTTAAAATTCTCACCTGCCAGATGCTCTGTATGGTCCTGCCATGACTACTAATTTGCAAAGGGGGGGGGGGGAACATTTCACATACTTAGGTGCCAAATAAAACAATCAACTTCAACTCACATTTTAGCTTAATCAGATAGTTGAAATGGATTATATTAAGTTTTATTTTTTTCCTCTTCCACTAGAGCAAATGTTCATGCTGTTTCTTTGAATATTTTGTCAGTGTAAATAGGTGCAATATTTTCAAGACCTTGATTTCTAATTCCATTTTTTCCTCTTGGGAAAATTTATTCTGCTCTATGTCTGGCCATACTTTGGGAAGCTATCCCCTCTTCTCCTAGTCTTCAGTATTTGGTTCCAAAAAGTTTCCAGCATGGAATGCGACACAGAAAGAGGACCTAATATATGCTAGTCAACACTGAATGCTTTCCTGTTCTAATTCCAGAAAAAAAGAAAAATACAGTTGTTGAAGACCTCTAGGCAGGTGTCCAGGTTGACTACTGCTAATCTCAAGTTAGGACAAGGTGGGCTGTCAATGCCAAGTACGAGCTCTTGTTATTCATAAAATGGCAGGGATGTCAAGAAGTGCAGCACAATCGTGAAGCAACACAGGCTTCATAATGATCAAATTTGTTTTATTTTTCTTGAGATATTGCACAAAAAGATGGCTTGCCACTGTCCATTTTAAGCTTGAATTTCCAATGAGCCAGCCCTGGGCTCCAGCCAATGGGCTGCTGATTGATTTGGAAAGAAATTCTTTATGAAAAGTACAAAAAGAGAAAATAAACCTAAAATCTGTCTTCTGGGTATTTTGTGTTTTCTTTCTCCCAGAGATGATCAGGTGGAAATCCTAGCCAGGATTTAAAACCTGTGTTTCACTTGAAGATGCTAATCAATGGAATGCATTTGAGACTTTCTCTGATGATCAGTTATTCATGAGGGAGCAATCACCATGCTCTTTGTTAAAGGCAAAAAAAAAAAAAATTTAAATAAAAAAAAAATCCTAACATCTAGTGGAGATGCTCAGTGTTTGAGAAAGCTGCACTTAATTGAAGTGAAAATTCAGGGCAGAAAATAAGCTTTTTTATTCCTTTCAAGACTAAGGGTTTATGAGCTTTGAAATGTAGAATTTAAGAACTTATGTTTCAAGATTTTACTGTAATTTACTCAGTTACCAAGTATTTGACAGGTGTTCAGACTGGGGTTAGAATGAACTCTATAATAATTGTTAAAACATTTTAGAAAATGAAATATCTGTTAGGTTCGGATCTTTACATCAGCTTCTGGAATAAAGATAACTCATTTATACTTTACCCCTGAGAATTAACATCAACCCAGAGACAAGACAAAGTCTGGTCAGAGACCAAGACAATAGACTACAATGTCTAACCTAAACTCCGGAATCCGCTCCTTTGCACTGGTCTTGACATCGGACAGGGGCAGATTTTCCATTTTACTTGGACTTCACTATAGTAATTGACAGCTGTAAGGATGAGGCTTCCACATATAAGTAAGAAAACCATTATATGACATGATTGATTTCCAGACCCAAAGTTGTAAAAGGGCAAAAGCAAAAGTCAAGGGTGGTAGACTAAGACAATACAGGAAACAGGGGCATATATATAGCATATGTTCTGGTTCAGCAGAGATATAAACACCCTTTCTTGGCATCTCTCAGATCTCCTTTCTTTCCTTTTTCTTTCTTTCTTTTTTTTTTCTTTTTTGATTGTGTTTCACTCCTTGTGTCCAGGCTGGAGTCCTGGAGTGCAATGGTGCAAACTCGGCTCACTACAACCACTATCTCCTTGGTTCAAACAATTTGTGTGCCTCAGCCTCCCCCGAGTAACTAGGATTATAGGCATGCACCACCATGCTAGGCTAATTTTTTTTTGGTATTTTTAGTAGAGATGGGGTTTCGCCATGTTGGTCAGGCTGGTCTCGAACTTCTGACCTCTAGTGATCTACCTGCCTTGACCTCCCAAAGTGTTGGGATTACAGGCATCAGCCACCACCGTGCCCGGCCCAGATCTCCTTTCTTAACATTCACCCGTTGCTCACTGCACCCCAACACACAGGTCTTGCTGTTCCTCCAGTATGTAGTCAAGCCTTTGCACTGGCTATTATTTCTTCTGCCAGGAATACTCTTCCACTGAACCCACTATTTAACTTTCCCACCAATACACTCTCCAATTCCACAATTCCTACTTTTTTATTTTTAAAAATTTCCATAAGATTTAGCATCATGTAACTATAGAATTAGCTCATTCATTGTGATTACTATTTAATTTCTGCCTCGCCTTTGTTAAAATATAAGTTCTATGATGGAGAAGGTCTCTCTTCTCTTGTTCATGAATATATTCCACGAATGCCTAGAACAGTGGATGGGTCATAGTAGGTACTCAGTAAAATGTTGTGAGTACATGAATGGATAAATGGACAATAAAACGGTTAAAAAGCTTGTCTGGATAAAGTGTGTGAGTGAAGCAAAAATCATTTTCACAGGTTTGTTTTAAAAACTCTTTTTTAACCTTTGCTAATGAAATTCTCTTGAATCAGTTTGAAAATTAATATTACTCTTTCATCACATATGTTAGCCAAGAGTCAGCTATTACACTTATCTAAAATTGTTAAGAGCATGGACTTTGTACTAAGACAGACCCACACTGGAAACTTAGCTCTGTCATTTGCTAGCAGTGATTGCAGGTGAGTTACTTAATCTTAAGATACAATTTCTTGCTAACATGGGGATAAGAACATCCACTTCACAAGGTCATTCTGAGTGTTAATCATAATGTTTGTAAAGTGCCTAACACAGTGCTAGGTGGAAACTCCATAAATGTATTTTTATTAGATTATATTTAAACACCTCCATGTCCTGGCGTTTGTTAAAGCCATGAATACATAACTCTGTGTAACTGAATCAAATCAGAAATGATGCAGAGTGATGTGGAAAATATTCAGAGTGTACAGCTGGAATATGTATCATTAGGAGTGAATTATGACATCTCACTGGGCCTCAGTTTCTCTTTAGTAGAAGGAGAACCTCGGTTAGCATCTGTGCTTTCAACATCACGTATAAAACGTTACATTTAACAACTGGAAAATGAGACCCCTTAGGTTCTGATAAGATGAATGACTTCAAACTTGTAAGTACTTTTGGAGAAAAATGAGCAAGGTAGTATTGATCTACGTGCCTTTGTAAGCATGTGTGAGTATGGACACACACACACACGCACACACACACACAAACATAAACATACCTGTAGAAAACTCTTTCTAATTTGGTTCAAACTAATTCAAAATTCCAGAATCAATTGCATATATATATGGCAAGGATCCAAAATTTGGAAAGTCATGCCTAGAGAAGTGAAGACTACCAGCATAAAAAAGACAGGGTCACTAACTTTAAGGAATGTGTATGTCTGAAACTTCCTGTAGACAAAAGGAAACACATGTGAAAATACCTACATAAAATGTTCACATTGCAAGTAATTATTTATAAACAGCAGGCCCTGAAAAGGCTTTATAAGGAGTTAACATATGAATTAAAGCTTGGGTGAAGGAGAAATCTTGGTATAGGTGAAGGAGTATCTTGGTAAATTGATTGATTGTAGGATAAGGGTAATTCTAGGATATGAACAAAGTTAGGGCTAAAAGTACCTGTCCGGTCCAGGAACGTCAGTGATCGGCTGTGAATAGAGTACAAGTGTGAAAGGAGATTCTGGGGACAATTAAGTTAGAAGGATTGATTGGGACAATCACACGGGAGACTTTAAACACTAGGTAAAGAGCTTGAACTTGATTGTCCAAGTTTCCAGGTTTTAAGTATTTGGGGAGGAAAAATAACAGCATGAACTGATTTATTCAGATGACAACTCTGATGACCGTGAAGGATGGTCTGAGGAAACACTTATAATTTGAGAGACAAAGAATGACAATCTAATAAACTCTTCAGAAAGGGCAGACGCAGTAGGAATGGAAAAGAGGAGACTGATGTAAGAGGCATTGAGGAGGAGGAGGCTGTGAGCTGCTTTGCCACTGTTGACTATTCCCCTTGTACTGTGACTTCTGTAACACCTTTGCTTGGTTTTCCGTCTTCATCTTCATTTTCTTTTTCTCAGTCTTTCCCATGAGCTCTTTCCTGCATCTCCTCCTTAACTGTGTTACTGCTGAGGGTCTGCCTGTGGCCATTTTCTTGGGTGGCTTCATGTTAACTTGTGGTCTTCAGGCTGGCTTCAGTGTATGTGACACATACATTTTCATCTTGCAGCCCAAGTTAAATCTGAGCTTAACTTGTATATTTAACTGTTTACTAGTCATTCTCTTACAAAGATGTTTAACCCCAATCTATTATCTTCCCTTGAAAACTTGCTCTCATTTCTTATAGTCCATATTTCAATGTTAGTTGCATTATATATTTAACTACTGAAATGATTTTTGGAAATCAGTCTTTATCCCCTTTCTCATTTACTCTCCATATCCAGTAGATCACCAGTACTTAATAATAATGGTATCTTTTAAACATTACAGAAATATGACTTTCACTTAATTCATATTGTCATTCTTTAAGTTCTATTTTTATGTTATTCATGAGTTAAGGTGGAGCTCCAAGGGAGAAAACCCAGGGTCTGTCTGGAAGTGGCATTCTATGAGTAAGTTCGAGGACACATTGCAAAGATGGATAAGCGAATAAAACTTAGAAGGAATAAGGAGCATAACTGAAAAAGGCAAAAGAATACATTAAAATCAAGAAATCAACATTGACATAACAAAACAATGAAAAGCACCCAATTGGGTGGCTGTAAAACTCTAGAGAGCAAAGCAAAATGGAATGTATAGACCAGATCAAGAAATTCAGTAACTAGTCTATAAATAAAAGACACGTTCTTGATAAACAAACTGATTATCAGGTTAATAGTTGATACGTTTTGGCTGTGTCCCCAGCCGAATCTCATCTTGAACCCACGTTTTGTGGGAGGAACCCAGTGAAAGGTAATTGAATGATGAGGGCAGGTTTTTCCCATGCTCTTCTCGTGATAGCGAATAAGTCTCACGAGATCTGATGGTTTTATAAGTGAGAATTCCCCTACAAAAGCTCTCTCTCTTTGCCTGCTGCCATCCACGTAATAAATGACTTGCTCCTCCTTGCCTTTCGCGGTGATTGTGAGGCCTCCTCCGCCACGTGGAACTGTAAGTCCATTAAAACCTCTTTTTCTTCCCAGTCTTGTGTATGTCTTTATCAGCAACATGAAAACGAACGAATACAATAGTCTTCCCACCACAAATCTCGTCTTTCTCAATGCATCTTGTACAAGATTGTTGGAATGGTCTTTCTTTAGAATGGTCTTCTTCCACCCTGACGCCCTAAAGTCCATTACATCATTCTTATGCCTTTGCATCCTCGTAGCTTAGCTCCCATTTATAAGTGGGAAGATAACAATATTTGATTTTCCATTCTTGAGTTACTTCACTTAGAATAATGGCCTCCAGCGCCAAGCTGCTGCAAAAGACACCATTTCAATTCTTTTTATAGCTGAGTAGTATTCCGTGGCGTATATACATCACATTTTCTTTATCCATTCACCAGTTGATGGGCACTTAGGTTGGGAATTTTCCAATTCTTAACATGGGATGTGTTTCTTCATGATTTGATCCCTGCTTATCTCTCCTTTCTCATTTCCTCATTGGATACCACTTCACACTCAGAAACTTTGATCTTTTAAAGTTCAACTATTAATATCAGGTTAACTAAACATACTATTCTCTCCCACTTCAAAATTATTTTCACATGCTATGTACCCTGCCTATAATGCCGCCTTTGAGCTAATCCATTAAATTCCTATACGATACATCTTAAACATCTCTTCTTGGGAAGTTTTCTCCTACCACACACCCAACCCACCAACTCTCTTTTGCTCTACTACTATGTGTCCCTTTATTATAGCACTTAACCTGCATGGTGCATAGACAGTTTCTCCAGCAATATTACATGTTCTGTTTTGTTATGTTGTGCCGTGGTATTGTATTGTGCTATATTATGTTATATCATATTATATTTCCTGAGTGCAAGAAATACTTTCATATCTGCCACAGTGCCATGAACAATATAGACTATTAATATATATTAGTTGAAGGAATGAATGAATAATTGAATAACTAAGGAATTGATTGAATATAAAAAGTAGATTTAAAAGCTGGGGTCAAACGCTCCTGAGATTTATAGGCTGAATTATTAGGAATTAAATGACCCCAAACACAGGTCAAATCTAATCCATTATCCACATATTCACTCTTTGTACATATTCAGCTGAAGATACTTGGAGAAAAACATATATCATGTGGATTAGATTTATTTCAATTTTATTACATTGAATCTCAAGTGGTCCTTCAGTGCTGCCCAACAATTCTACCACATTCCCCTAATCAAGTCACTTGCCAACACTCCCAGATTGCTATTTCATGTCTTCTGCCTCATCTCAAATTGTAATACGTCTTCTTATCCTCTGCTGTTGCTGACACTTTTTATTTCACTGAGGAAATACACATCCAGAAGAAAAAGTTCCTATTCCATACCTCTTCCCCACACCTTTTATTTTTCTCTTATTTCTTTCCATAGTACTTATAAGTTCTAATGTACCACAAAATGTAATTCTGTTTTCTTATTTATTTTTATGTATTTATTTTGTTAATTTTAAAATTTTATCTATTTGATTAGATTTGATTTATTTTGTGTTGGCTTTCCCCATTCTCCCCTCTACCCCACTAGAATGCAAGCCCTATAAAGGTGAGGCTGTTTCTATGTCTTATTCACTTCTGCACCCCAATCTCTTGGAATAGTGCCTGAAATGTGCCAACAAATCAGTACACATTTATAGAATGAAATAATTAACTCTCCCACCAATAAATCTTCCACCCTCTCTGTAACTGTAAGAATGCATTGTATTACCCATTCTATTTCAATATGAACTATTCTTTTTCCCTTAAGACTTCGATATAGGGCCACCATGATAACCATATAATTTGTTTATTGTACAATAGTGCCTGGCTGAGGGGGCAAATGGAAGCTAAAGGTCATCTTCCTAAAGGAAAGAGTTTCTTTTCTGAAAAATTGCTGCAGGAGATAGTAACAGCTCTAACTAAATGTTAAGTCTTTTACTTAATAACTGTTACGCAAAATGTTTTAGCAACTCCTATCTAATAAAAATAACCATCCTTGATTCTACATCCTCTTCTTACTATTGCCTCATCTTTCTACTGCCCTTTATAGCAAAACTTTCTGAAAGTAATTTGTGTCAGTAGAGGTAAACCATGTTATGCCAGGGCAGAAAGCAACTTCCAAGTATCAGTGGTTTAGCACAACAGTAGTTTACTTTTTTTTTTTTTTTTAATTTATTTATTATTATTATACTTTAAGTTGTAGGGTACATGTGCATAACGTGCAGGTTTGTTACATATGTATACTTGTGCCATGTTGGTGTGCTGCACCCATCAACTCGTCATTTACATCAGGTATAACTCCCAATGCAATCCCTCCCCCCTCCCCCCTCCCCAGGATAGGCCCCGGTGTCCTTCCTGAGTCCAAGTGATCTCATTGTTCAGTTCCCACCTATGAGTGAGAACATGCGGTGTTTGGTTTTCTGTTCTTGTGATAGTTTGCTAAGAATGATGGTTTCCAGCTGCATCCATGTCCCTACAAAGGACACAAACTCATCCTTTTTTATGGCTGCATAGTATTCCATGGTGTATATGTGCCACATTTTCTTAATCCAGTCTGTCACTGATGGACATTTGGGTTGATTCCAAGTCTTTGCTATTGTGAATAGTGCTGCAATAAACATACGTGTGCATGTGTCTTTATAGCAGCATAATTTATAATCTTTGGGTATATCCCCAGTAATGGGATGGCTGGGTCATATGGTACATCTAGTTCTAGATCCTTGAGGAATCGCCATACTGTTTTCCATAATGGTTGAACTAGTTTACAATCCCACCAACAGTGTAAAAGTGTTCCTATTTCTCCACATCCTCTCCAGCACCTGTTGTTTCCTGACTTTTTAATGATCGCCATTCTAACTGGTGTGAGATGGTATCTCATTGTGGTTTTGATTTGCATTTCTCTGATGGCCAGTGATGATGAGCATTTTTTCATATGTCTGTTGGCTGTATGAATGTCTTCTTTTGAGAAATGTCTGTTCATATCCTTTGCCCACTTTTTGATGGGGTTGTTTGTTTTTTTCTTGTAAATTTGTTTGAGTTCTTTGTAGGTTCTGGATATTAGCCCTTTGTCAGATGAGTAGATTGCAAAAATTTTCTCCCATTCTGTAGGTTGCCTGTTCACTCTGATGGTAGTTTCTTTTGCTGTGCAGAAGCTCTTTAGTTTAATTAGATCCCATTTGTCAATTTTAGCTTTTGCTGCCGTTGCTTTTGGTGTTTTAGACATGAAGTCTTTGCCCATGCCTATGTCCTGAATGGTACTACCTAGGTTTTCCTCTAGGATTTTTATGGTATTAGGTCTAACATTTAAGTCTCTAATCCATCTTGAATTAATTTTCGTATAAGGAGTAAGGAAAGGATCCAGTTTCAGCTTTCTACTTATGGCTAGCCAATTTTCCCAGCACCATTTATTAAATAGGGAATCCTTTCCCCATTTCTTGTTTCTCTCAGGTTTGTCAAAGATCAGATGGCTGTAGATGTGTGGTATTATTTCTGAGGACTCTGTTCTGTTCCATTGGTCTATATCTCTGTTTTGGTACCAGTACCATGCTGTTTTGGTTACTGTAGCCTTGTAGTATAGTTTGAAGTCAGGTAGCGTGATGCCTCCAGCTTTGTTCTTTTGACTTAGGATTGTCTTGGAGATGCGGGCTCTTTTTTGGTTCCATATGAACTTTAAAGCAGTTTTTTCCAATTCTGTGAAGAAACTCATTGGTAGCTTGATGGGGATGGCATTGAATCTATAAATTACCTTGGGCAGTATGGCCATTTTCACGATATTGATTCTTCCTATCCATGAGCATGGTATGTTCTTCCATTTGTTTGTGTCCTCTTTTATTTCACTGAGCAGTGGTTTGTAGTTCTCCTTGAAGAAGTCCTTTACATCCCTTGTAAGTTGGATTCCTAGGTATTTTATTCTCTTTGAAGCAATTGTGAATGGAAGTTCCTTCATGATTTGGCTCTGTGTTTGTCTGTTACTGGTGTATAAGAATGCTTGTGATTTTTGCACATTAATTTTGTATCCTGAGACTTTGCTGAAGTTGCTTATCAGCTTAAGGAGATTTTGGGCTGAGACAATGGGGTTTTCTAAATATACAATCATGTCATCTGCAAACAGGGACAATTTGACTTCTTCTTTTCCTAAGTGAATACCCTTGATTTCTTTCTCTTGCCTAATTGCCCTAGCCAGAACTTCCAACACTATGTTGAATAGGAGTGGTGAGAGAGGGCATCCCTGTCTTGTGCCAGTTTTCAAAGGGAATTTTTCCAGTTTTTGCCCATTCAGTATGATATTGGCTGTGGGTTTGTCATAAATAGCTCTTATTATTTTGAGGTACCTTCCATCAATACCGAATTTATTGAGCGTTTTTAGCATGAAGGGCTGTTGAATTTTGTCAAAAGCCTTCTCTGTATCTATTGAGATAATCATGTGGTTCTTGTCTTTGGTTCTGTTTATATGCTGGATTATGTTTATTGATTTGCGAATGTTGAACCAGCCTTGCATCCCAGGGATGAAGCCCACTTGATCATGGTGGATAAGCTTTTTGATGTGTTGTTGAATCCGGTTTGCCAGTATTTGATTGAGGATTTTTGCATCGATGTTCATCAGGGATATTGGTCTAAAATTCTCTTTTTTGGTTGTGTCTCTGCCAGGCTTTGGTATCAGGATGATGTTGGCCTCATAAAATGAGTTAGGGAGGATTCCCTCTTTTTCTATTGATTGGAATAGTTTCAGAAGGAATGGTACCAACTCCTCCTTGTACCCCTGGTAGAATTCAGCTGTGAATCCATCTGGTCCTGGACTTTTTTTGGTTGGTAGGCTATTAATTATTGCCTCAATTTCAGAGCCTACTATTGGTCTATTCAGGGATTCAACTTCTTCCTGGTTTAGTCTTGGAAGAGTGTAAGTATCCAGGAAATTATCCATTTCTTCTAGATTTTCCAGTTTATTTGCATAGAGGTGTTTATAGTATTCTCTGATGGTAGTTTGTATTTCTGTGGGGTCGGTGGTGATATCCCCTTTATCATTTTTAATTGCGTCGATTTGATTCTTCTCTCTTTTCTTCTTTATTAGTCTTGCTAGTGGTCTGTCAATTTTGTTGATCTTTTCAAAAAACCAACTCCTGGATTCATTGATTTTTTGGAGGGTTTTTTGTGTCTCTATCTCCTTCAGTTCTGCTCTGATCTTAGTGATTTCTTGCCTTCTGCTAGCTTTTGAATGTGTTTGCTCTTGCTTCTCTAGTTCTTTTAATTGCGATGTTAGAGTGTCAATTTTTGATCTTTCCTGCTTTCTCTTGTGGGCATTTAGTGCTATAAATTTCCCTCTACACACTGCTTTAAATGTGTCCCAGAGATTCTGGTGTGTTGTATCTTTGTTCTCATTGGTTTCAAAGAACATCTTTATTTCTGCCTTCATTTCGTTATGTGCCCAGTAGTCATTCAGGAGCAGGTTGTTCAGTTTCCATGTAGTTGAGCGGTTTTGATTGAGTTTCTTAGTCCTGAGTTCTAGTTTGATTGCACTGTGGTCTGAGAGACAGTTTGTTATAATTTCTGTTCTTGTACATTTGCTGAGGAGTGCTTTACTTCCAATTATTAGGTCAATTTTGGAGTAAGTACAATGTGGTGCTGAGAAGAATGTATATTCTGTTGATTTGGGGTGGAGAGTTCTATAGATGTCTATTAGGTCTGCTTGCTGCAGAGATGAGTTCAATTCCTGGATATCCTTGTTAACTTTCTGTCTCGTTGATCTGTCTAATGTTGACAGTGGAGTGTTGAAGTCTCCCATTATTATTGTATGGGAGTCTAAGTCTCTTTGTAAGTCTCTAAGGACTTGCTTTATGAATCTGGGTGCTCCTGTATTGGGTGCATATATATTTAGGATAGTTAGCTCTTCCCGTTGAATTGATCCCTTTACCATTATGTAATGGCCTTCTTTGTCTCTTTTGATCTTTGATGGTTTAAAGTCTGTTTTATCAGAGACTAGGATTGCAACCCCTGCTTTTTTTTGTTCTCCATTTGCTTGGTAAATCTTCCTCCATCCCTTTATTTTGAGCCTATGTATGTCTCTGCGTGTGAGATGGGTCTCCTGAATACAGCAGACTGATGGGTCTTGACTCTTTATCCAGTTTGCCAGTCTGTGTCTTTTAATTGGAGCATTTAGTCCATTTACATTTAAGGTTAATATTGTTATGTGTGAACTTGATCCTGCCATTATGATATTAACTGGTTATTTTGCTCGTTAGTTGATGCGTTTTCTTCCTTGCCTCGATGGTCTTTACATTTTGGCATGTTTTTGAGATGGCTGGTACCGGTTGTTCCTTTCCATGTTTAGTGCTTCCTTCAGGGTCTCTTGTAAGGCAGGCCTAGTGGTGACAAAATCTCTAAGCATTTGTTTATCTGTAAAGGATTTTATTTCTCCTTCACTTATGAAACTTAGTTTGGCTGGATATGAAATTCTGGGTTGAAAATTCTTTTCTTTAAGAATGTTGAATATTGGCCCCCACTCTCTTCTGGCTTGGAGAGTTTCTGCCGAGAGATCTGCTGTGAGTCTGATGGGCTTCCCTTTGTGGGTAACCCGACCTTTCTCTCTGGCTGCTCTTAAGATTTTTTCCTTCATTTCAACTTTGGTGAATCTGGCAATTATGTGTCTTGGAGTTGCTCCTCTCGAGGAGTATCTTTGTGGCGTTCTCTGTATTTCCTGGATTTGAATGTTGGCCTGCCCTACTAGGTTGGGGAAGTTCTCCTGGATGATATCCTGAAGAGTGTTTTCCAACTTGGTTCCATTTTCCCCCTCACTTTCAGGCACCCCAATCAGACGTAGATTTGGTCTTTTCACATAATCCCATACTTCTTGCAGGCTTTGTTCATTTCTTTTTCTTCTTTTTTCTTTTGGTTTCTCTTCTCGCTTCATTTCATTCATTTGATCCTCAATCGCTGATACTCTTTCTTCCAGTTGATCGAGTCGGTTACTGAAGCTTGTGCATTTGTCACGTATTTCTCGTGTCATGGTTTTCATCTCTTTCATTTCGTTTAGGACCTTCTCTGCATTAATTACTCTAGCCATCAATTCTTCCACTTTTTTTTCAAGATTTTTAGTTTCTTTGCGCTGGGTACGTAATTCCTCCTTTAGCTCTGAGAGATTTGATGGACTGAAGCCTTCTTCTCTCATCTCGTCAAAGTCATTCTCTGTCCAGCTTTGATCCGTTGCTGGCGATGAGCTGCGCTCCTTTGCCGGGGGAGATGCACTCTTATTTTTTGAATTTCCAGCTTTTCTGCCCTGCTTTTTCCCCATCTTTGTGGTTTTATCTGCCTCTGGTCTTTGATGATGGTGATGTACTGATGGGGTTTTGGTGTAGGTGTCCTTCCTGTTTGATAGTTTTCCTTCTAACAGTCAGGACCCTCAGCTGTAGGTCTGTTGGAGATTGCTTGAGGTCCACTCCAGACCCTGTTTGCTTGGGTGTCAGCAGCAGAGGCTGCAGAACATAGAATATTTCTGAACAGCGAGTGTACCTGTCTGATTCTTGCTTTGGAAGCTTCCTCTCAGGGGTGTACTCCACCCTGTGAGGTGTGGGGTGTCAGACTGCCCCTAGTGGGGGATGTCTCCCAGTTAGGCTACTCAGGGGTCAGGGACCCACTTGAGCAGGCAGTCTGTCCCTTCTCAGATCTCAACCTCCGTGTTGGGAGATCCACTGCTCTCTTCAAAGCTGTCAGACAGAGTCATTTGCGTCTGCAGAGGTTTCTGCTGCTTTGTTGTTGTTGTTGTTGTTGTTGTTGTTTAGCTGTGCCCTGTCCCCAGAGGTGGAGTCTACAGAGACAGGCAGGTTTCCTTGAGCTGCTGTGAGCTCCACCCAGTTGGAGCTTCCCAGCAGCTTTGTTTACCTACTTAAGCCTCAGCAATGGCGGGCGCCCCTCCCCCAGCCTCGCTGCTGCCTTGCCGGTAGATCACAGACTGCTGTGCTAGCAATGAGGGAGGCTCCGTGGGCGTGGGACCCTCCCGGCCAGGTGTGGGATATGATCTCCTGGTGTGCCTGTTTGCTTAAAGCGCAGTATTGGGGTGGGAGTTACCCGATTTTCCAGGTGTTGTGTGTCTCAGTTCCCCTGGCTAGGAAAAGGGATTCCCTTCCCCTTTGTGCTTCCCAGGTGAGGCGATGCCTCGCCCTGCTTCAGCTCTCGCTGGTCGGGCTGCAGCAGCTGACCAGCACCGATCCTCTGGCACTCCCCAATGAGATGAACCCAGTACCTCAGTTGAAAATGCAGAAATCACCGGTCTTCTGTGTCGCTCGCGCTGGGAGTTGGAGACTGGAGCTGTTCCTATTGACAGTAATTTAGTTTTAATTCACCTAAAATTTGCTGTAGGTCCAGGAAACAACAAAATGCAGCTCCAAATGTTGATGAAACAGGCAAAAATGTTTTGATCTATTATACCTTCATATAAACGTGTGCTTCCACTTTGATCTAGGAAGGAGAAGAATAGGCCGAAGTTCAAGAATCAGCATTTAGTGATGCCTGTTACTTTGACAGTAGTTCATGGGCCAAAACAAGCCATAAGGCTATGCCTAAGTCCAAGGGGACAAGAAATCACAATTTTCCTTTGTGCCCAGAAGGGTAGAGAATCAGATATTGATTAACTATCTACAGCTATATTCATTGTCTTTAGTTTCTCTCCTCTCATTCTATTTTGAACTTACTCTAATTAGTCTTTAATCTTCAGAAAAGCACTGAATCTTTTGTCAATGTCACCATCGTGGCAATTTTTAAAAACAGCTTTAATGAGGTATAATTGACAGAAATAAATAACACATATTTAAAGTACACAATTTGACATATTTTAATATAGGTGCATATGTTTTATATGTATATATATGCATTTATTATATATCTTTATATATATAAGTACATATATAATATATATCTACATATATAAGATATATATATCTACATATATAAGATATGTACATATTTTCTCATATATATATTAAGGTTTTCTTTCATATAGCATGCTTTTGCTGTTGGTGTTGTACCTAAAAAAAAATTTGCTTAATCCAAGTTCACAAATATTTGTTCCTTTGTTTTCTTCTAGAAAGTTTATACTTTTAGGTTTCATCTTTAGAACTAAAATTCCTTTTGCATTTCACTTGTGATCATTTCTATTCTCAGGTCTTCAAGTTCACTAATATTTTCTTCTGCAAATGTCTCATCTGTCATTAAGTATATTCAGCATATTTTTTCTTTGAGAATTTGTAGTTTGATCCTTTTACATCTTGGTTTTAAACTTTGTAAGGTATAATCAAAAAGGAATGTTATCTAGGGCTAATAATTCCTCCTTACTGAAGCAAGAGCCCTCTGAATACTCTTCCTGCGTTCCTGTGAGTTATGTGTTTTTAAGATCTGGTTGGCGGGAACAGACACTATTCTGTATTCTGTTCCTGTATAAGCCCTGAAAACTGTTCCTGCTAATCTTTTCATGTGGTTCTTTCCCTACTCTCTAGTAGCTCCTCATAGTCATGCCCCAACTCATACTCTACAAGATAATTTCTGCAGGTATCTCCCAAATTGCTGCTATGTCATGTGTCCAATAAATTCACAGCTTTTGGGTTTCTGTGAGGTTCTCCTCGTCTATCTCAAATTTGACTTAGTGTCTGTCACTGTAGATGCTATGCAAGGAAAACTTGTGCCATGTTTAATCAATCCTAGGTAAAATTGCTGCCCAAAGAGTCAACCTGTCAAAGAAGGATATTTTTTTTATCTGGCAGAAAATGTATCTACTAAAGAAAGTGTTTCCCACGTGTTGAAGAAAGAGGCAGAAATACTGCTCCATGTCATATTTCCCAACTCAAACCCATGGCTGTCCTCCTAGGTGGATATATCTCTTCTCTTTGTGTGTGGTTCGTTCCATGACTCACACCTAGTCATACCTGCATCTTCTCTTTTATAGTTCTGCCAACAATTAGGGGTACCTTATCCTACCACTCTTCGGTGACAATCCTATCCCCAAATGAACTATTCTATGTTTTTGTTGGAAAGATGATGCTTTTGCTGTACTTAAAGCAAAACCATTTGTTGAGTGCTACTGGACTTTGAGGGAATGTAGTGCCCTTATTCCCCACCAGTGTTTGGAGTAATTAAAATATGGGTGCAACAGCTAAAAACAGTCTTAGAGTAGATTGAACTGATTGGAAAATATGTTTTTTATGAATGGTCACAATATACTTTCTACTATTTCACCTCAACATACTTCCTGATATTTCATAAACTTAATCTCCTGTTTTTTTAAGAAAGGATCTTGCTCTGTCACCAGGCTGGAGTGCAGTTGTGTGACCATAGCTCACTGACTGCAGCCTCAAACTTCTAGGCTCAATCCTCTTGAGTAGCTAGGCCTATAGGCACATGCCATCATGGCCCAGTTGATTTTTTAAATTTTTGTTTTAGAAGCAAGGTCTCAATATGTTGCACAACTCCTAGCCTCAATCTTGCAATTTTTAACTGAGTGCCGTCTCATGGGGGAGAGAAAAAGCCAGAATTCATTCTTTCTCCATAGGCAATAAAATTCAAAAAAGATACCCAGAAGAAGCTTAGTCATGTCCGTCAGTTGTCTAAAATTGCCCCCAAAAGGAATTTTCCTCTCTTTTCTGGTGAAAGAGAGGGACAAGGTCCACTAAGAGGGCAGGTATGTTAGTTATGTGGAATGCACTTCACATGGGGACGTTAATCAGGGCATGGAGATTTCTAACAATTGAGAACATGAGACAGTCAGAAAGAGAGAATCATCTTGAATATTGTTCTATAATTCTTTTTAATTCAGAAAAAAATTTGAACACATTTCCTAATGTTTTACATACTGTGTACCTTATATAATTTTTCAATTTAATAGATCTTTAAAAATGGTGAGGTAAACATGAAATAAATGCCATTTATCTTTCAATTTTATAGTATTTATGTTGTTTCAATTTTGTTTTTATATGACTAAAAATGTATACTCATATTTTTATAATACGAAAATGCTTAATTACAACAATGTGATGTATTCAAATATCTAACTTTGAAGTTTGATTCAAGATTGGTTTTTAAACAACTTCATTGAGATGTGATTCATAAACTGTACAAATCATGTTAAGGTGAAAAATTCAATCGTATTTAGTATATTTGCAGGGTTGTGCAACCACCACCACAATAATTTAATTTTAGAATATTCCTGTCTTCCTTAAAAGAAACCCCAGTTGCTTTACCCACACCCTCTAGGCAAACACTAATCTATGTTTTGTCTCTATACATTTGCCTGTTCTAGACGTTTACTATAAATGAGATCCTACCATATGTGGTTTGATTGATGGCCTTAATGTGTTTTTAAGGTTTAACTGAGTTATAGCACTTATGAGTAGTTTATGCCTTTTTATTGTTCAATAACATCCTATTGGATGCCAGACTGTCTTTTATTAATTAATCAGTTTATGGACTTTTGATCTGTGTCTAGTTTTTAGTGATTACAAATAATGCTGTTATAAACACTTATGTGTAAGTTTTTGTATGGACATGTGTTTTTTTCCTTGTGTGTGTGTGTGTGTGTGTGTATCTAGCAGAGAATTTCTGGATCATATGGTAACTCTATTTTTAACATTTTGAAGGAACTGCTATAGCATTTTACAGAACAGCTACACCATTTTACATAAACATCAGTAGTGCATGAGATTCCCAATTTTTTTTATCCCCTTGCCAACATTTGTTATTACTTGTCTTTTCTATTACAGTCTCTTAGTGGATGTAAAGTAGTATTTCATTGTGCTTGTGATTTTTATTTCCCTAATGACTAACAATGTTGAGCATCGTTTCATGTACTTACTGGACATTTGTATATTTTTCCTTACGGAAGTATTTATTTAAATTATTTGCCCATTTTTAATTGAGTTGTCTTTTGTTGTAAGAATTATTGGTATATTTTTGATACAAATCCTTTATTGAATATATATATAGTACATATATGTATATATAATATATGTATATACAATATATATGTGTGTGTGTGTATATATTTTTTCAAGATGGAGTTTTGCTCTTATTGTCCAGGCTGGAGTGCAATGGTGTGATCTCGGCTCACCGCAACCTCCGCCCCCCTGGTTCAAGTGATTCTCCTGCCTTAGCTTCCCAAGTAGTTGGGATTATAGGCATGCGTCAACACGCCTGGCTAATTTTGTATTTTTAGTAGGGATGAGGTTTCTCCATGTTGGTAAGGCTGGTCTCAAACTCCTGACCTTGTGATCTACACTTCTCAGCCTCCCAAAGTGCTGGGATTACAGGCATGAGCCACTGTGCCAAGCCTATTGGATATATTTTTGCAAACATTTTCTCCCATTCTGGGGTTTGTCCTTGTACTTCCCTGATAGTCTTATTTGTAGTTCAAAAGTTTTCCATTTTAATGAAACTAATATTTTTATGTATTCACTAGTGCTTTTGGTTTTGTATTTAAGAAACAATTACCTAACCCAAAGTCACAGAGTTTTACCCACATGTTTCCTCTAAGATTTTTATAGTTTTCCTCTTATATTTAGGTCTATGATTCTAAGTTAATGTCTGTGTATGTTCAGTGGCAGCTATTCAAGTTTAATCTTTGCATGTGGATATCCAGCTGTCCCAGAACTATTTGTTCAAAACATCTTTCTTTTCCCCATTCAATAATCTTGGCACCTTTGTTGAAAATCAGTTGAATATAATTGTAAGAGCTAATTTCTGGACTCCCAGTTCTGTTCTATTTATCTGTATGGCCATCCTTATGCTGTCTGGATTGCTGGATCTTTGTGGTACATTTTGAGATAAGGAAGTGTGAGTCTTCCAATTGTGTTCTTTTTCAAGGCTTTTTTAAAAATATGTATATATTCTCGGTCCTTTCAATTCTCAGATGAATTTGAGCAATAGTTTGGTAATTTCACATGAAAATATCAGCTAGGATTTTGATAAGGATTATGTTAAATGATTTTTAGTCTAAATGGCTGTCATAGATGAAGAAGTAAAGTGACAAGGACATATGAGACCATATTTAAAAGCTGAATTATTGGTTGTACTTAGTAATCATGACACGTATTTTCCAATTCAAATTGCAAATCATGATTCTAAGCATGCTGAACTTTTAATTAAGAAGTTTTGCAAAATATATTACAACATTTTGTTTCCAAGTTATTTTTAAAACCTCTGATATAAAAGTTTTAAACATAAAACATTTCCCTTTTTTTTCAGTAAGTCAGTCATTTAATTAAGAAACACTCCCAATTTACTTTAAAAATAATAATGTCTCCATAGAACAAATTTTATTTTTTGGAAAAATTCATTTTATTTTTGCTTAGTGTGTGTGTGTGTGCTTGTGTGTGTGTGTGTGTGTGTGTGCATGTCTGTTAATATCTGCTGGGTGGCATGACACCCCAATTTTTAGTATTTTTTCTTTTACATTTAAAGTTTAGTAAAAGAAATTTTGAAGCTCTTTGCCATAAAATAAGCAAACTCTGTATGGTATAAAATAGTCCTTATCTTACTGTAAATCATTGTCAGTATTTTAATATGTAATTTTTGTATGTTGCTTAGATCCACTTAGGTAAGCATATTTATTAAACCATTTCTCAAGATACTGAAAATAACTGAATAAGGGAGGCCACCACTTACAACCATCTTCATGGAGGAGCTCCCATTCTCTCAGTTCAGTCCCAAATCTTACATGACCAGTGAAACATAAATAGAATACAAGATAATAAAGTGCTTCAGGATGGACAGAGTGGTCAACTATGTTAAGTGACATAAACAGGTGGAATAAGACAAAGACAAGAAAAAAAATCACTAGGATATAAAAATGGAAGGTGATTAGAAGAGCTGTTTCAGTGACGTAGAGTTTTGGACAGAATTGTGCACCGTGACACCCCAAATTCACAGATTGAACTTCAATGCCAACCGTGACTGTTGGCGTTGTGAAAGGGATTTCCTTTCGTTTTTCTCTTCCTAATTTAGAAAGGAAAGAGGTTTAATGGACTCACAGTCCTAATTGGCTGGGGAGGCCTCACAAGCATGGTAGAAGGCCAAGGAGGAGCAAAATCACATCTTACATGGCATCAGGCAAGAGAGCCTGTGCAGGGGAACTCCTGTTTATAAAACCATGAGATCTCATGAGATTTACTCACTATTGGGAGAACAGTATGGAGGAAACCACCTCCATGATTCAGTTATCTCCACCTGGCCTGCCCTTGATACATGGGGATTATTAAAATTCAAGGTGAGATTTCGTTGGTGACACAGACAAACCATACCAGGCCTTATCTGATAAAACTGGTGTCCTTATAAGAAAAGGAAGAGCTCTCTCTCTCTCTCTGTCTCTCTGTTTCTCTCTCTCTGTTTCTCTTTCTCTCTCTCTTTCTACACACAGACAGAAAAGGCCATGTGAAGACATAGCAAGTAGGTGGCTATCTGCAATCTAGGAAGAGAGTCCTTACCAGAAACCAAATGTGCTAGCCAGCACCTTGAACTTCCAGCCTCCATAACTGTGAGAAAATAGATAGATGTCTACTATTTAAGCCACCTCATCTGTAGTATTTTGTTCTGGAAGCCTGGGTGTACTCATGAAGGTGGTAAAGACAGAAGCCTGATTATAGTAGGTTGAGGAAATGGTCAGTGGTAAGCAAATCATGACACAAAATTAGACAATTCTTCCTCATTTCACTGGGTAAAGGAGTAAAGACATTGAATGGTAGCTGGACAGGTATGTGAGGAAAGGGAGGATATTGTTTTATTAATCCAGACTATATTTTTATAATGTTATGCTTTGGAGAATAATACAGTAGAAAGGAAAACTTAATGCAGAAGAAAGAGTTTTTAATTTTTTTTTTTGTATTGTTTGTCTTATGTAGGAGAGTATGGGAGCCAAAGAATGTGTAGAATCACATGAGATACGGACATGGGCCCCTTTCTTTTCATACAGGAGAAAAGGGAAAGTAGATTGGTATATAGCCATGTAAACTTCATGGTGTGAGAATGATGCAGCATTTTTCTGAGGTAGTTTGGGAGTTTATAAGTGAAGGAAATATAAAATGAAAAGTTAGCTTAATGGAAACAGAGACTCAAGAATGTTATTTATTTAAATTTTAAAAAAAAGCTCTTGTGTATGTTTATAAATAATAAAGGGTCATCAGGTTTAAAATTTTACAACTGAAGATTTAATAAAAAGAATAATTGATAAGCCCACCAATTAAACATTTGGCTTGAGAAAGAGTGTGGAAATTCTTTCTCAAGTTTAGGAAAAAAAGTAGAAAAGAATGAGTTCAAGACTCAAATAGTACTGGAGGAGAAGAAAATTGAGGGAGACCAAGTTGAAGTCAATTGCTAAGAGTAAGGGGTTGGGGGAAGGTTTTGAAAAAGAGAAGAAGCACTAAATAGTCACCTTGGACAGTAGGTGCATTAAGTTGAGAAAAATAAAACATCTAGATTGATGATTAGCATTAGTAGTCCTGATGCGTGACTTACACAGTATTTAATTGAAGTTATATCAATAAACATATTTTATTCTCTCCATCAGGCAGTAGAATAGGAGAAAATGGGCTATTGATTTTTGTTCTAGATAGACAAAGATAAAAAGTTCTGAAAGTAAAGCAGTTTGAAGTAATATGGGATCTGAATTGAGACTATGTGCTTTTGTTAAACAAAGTGGATGAAACAAAAATTTAGAGAAGACAGAGGATATTGAGAAATCTGATGAACAGGCTGCCTTATTTTCTGGTTTCTGTATAGAAAGGGAGGAAGTGTCTTATTTTGAGGGGACAGAGGAAATTGAGTAGTATCTAAGGAAGACAGTAGAGGAAATAATTAGGAATAGTTTAAAAATGTTAAATTGTGACAAATGTAAGAAATAAAGGCTTATTGAGCAGGGCTAGTAGAGATACTGACAAGAAGGAAATGATCAAAACAGTAACTACATGTAGGTTGCAGATGAGAAAGGAAGAATATGAATGTGGAAAGCACATACAATCCCAAAAACTTGCTCCTCCGGAACTGATTAGGAATCGCAGGAAATGAAGACATGAAATTTAAAACCACATTTTATTCCCCACAGCTCTTCTGAGCTTTGGAGAACATAATTAAAAGTATTTATTCACTTTAGCTCTTTTAGTAAGAATGCATTGAAAATACATTAATGGGACATAGTATGTGCTACAAACTGAATGTTTGTGTTCCACACGCAAAAATACATATGTTGAAGGCTAATTTCCAATGTGATGGTGTTTGGAGGTGGGGTCTTTGGTAGGTAATTAGGCTATGAAGGTAAAACCCTTATGAATAAATGAGATTCGTGCCTTTGAATGAAGAGACATAAGATAACTTGCTTACTCTCTACTTGTTCTCCACCATGTGGGGATACAAGAAGAAGATGGTCACCCACAAATCAAGAAGAGGGTCATAACCAGACACCAGATTTGCTTGCATCTTGGTCCTGGATTTCCTGATCTACATGCTGTCAGAAAAAAAATGTTTGTTTTACAAGCCACCCAGTCTATGGTATACTTGTTATTGCAATCCAAACTGACTAAGATAATATGTTTCGTGTGTCTATTGGTACAAATAATAGGCAATAAGATCTAAGGAAAATTGGGAATCAGGGTATCAAATTTATTAGCTAAAAGGAATAGGGAGAAGCATCAAATTATGAGTTGGAGAGACCCCTCAGTTCTTTACTGTATTATAATTTTTATACCTATTCTTACTACAAATTAGCTAATCTTTTATCATCCTAGGAAAATTTTCTGAGTAGTTTTGAGACCATTTATAAGCTTGAATTGGAGCATTTAAAAAATATTTAAAAGCAAATGACATGTTTAGTATGAAATTGAGCTAATTGACTGTAGAGCAAGCATAGTCAGTTAAAACCTTTTGGGTTTCATAAACACAGTAAGAAAAGTGCATATGTGATATGAATTATTTTCATGGTTTGCATCTATCTCCCCTTATTAGAGAACATTGGTTACACAATATCCTCCCTGCAGCTCATATAAACTATGTCTTTGGCAATAATGTACATGTTATTTAACCTCCGAATGGCCAGATTTTGTAATAACGGAGACCTTTCTCACCTGGATGATGAGTATAAAGCGTTCATAGTGAAAGTCTCACCATTAGGTGAGCTAAATCCCCTCACGATACTGGTGTGCTCAAGGAAAGGAGATTGAAATTTTTAAGAAGTTACTTCCTTTTGATCCTTAACTTAGAGCCTGAAAGATCAAAATGACCCAAGTACTCCCCAAATCTCATCTGTGATGCCTGCAGAGTTTACTGCTTCATAAAACTGCAGTAAAGCCCTACTATTTAAAAAAGATCTCTTGCTTTGTCACATGGTGTTTACAGTCTTTGATCACTTTAGATGGAAGAGCTGGCATGCGGCCAGTAGTCAGGAAAGAGCAGGTTTTATCCCTTTCTAGCTATTAAAATATTCTTAAGCATAAGGGGGAAAAGAACAATGCCTCAAACTAGGTAGTTCTGTACAGTGTGAACGTTGCGATTTAATTTGCTAATTTTCAAAACTACCTTGGAAAAGGAAAGACTACCTGTAAGCTCTCCACCTGGATAAAATTCTTACTGTTAGTATGCAAGCTTGTGAGCCCACTTTTTAAGATTAGATCCGCTCATTACATGTGGGTATGTCCTCTGCATATTCTATGAACAAAAGAAAGCAAGAATGTGGCTCTGATGGGCAGGGGCTCAGCAAGATTCCCATGTGGGAGCATCTTCTAAAGGGGCTGTTTCCTTAAACTAACCAGAATATTTTCTGTCGGCTTAATGAGGCTGAATCTTTTACGATAGTCACTCGCTAAGTAAGGTTGGGAATGTAAGAAGAGCCTTTCTGAAAGTGGACATTGTCAGAACAGGGAGAGGCTGCCACTTTTGTGAAGCAAACAGATTGTGTTTGGGGCTGATTAGCTAATAGCAGCAAATGTCCCCTGTGAGTAAAGAAAAATTGAGAAGTTTGCTTTTTGGATTGGCCTTCTAGCCCCAAGGCTAATATGTGAACCCATTTAGCAAGGCCACATATATATAGGTAATAGAAAAGCATCTCAACTAAAATACATTTTGGAGCAAAGTAGATAGTGAATAACATTTAAAGTGCATTTTAAAGTATTTTATCTCTCCCATTAGGTTTAAAATTTCTTGAATAAGATGATGCTAAGTGGTACTGCTCCCTGTGGATTTTTTCCATATATCCTCCTGTACAAGTAATCTTGAACCATTTCCATATCCACAGAGATTTGCATTTTCATCATTTATTTCATTTGTCAACAAGGACTTCATCATCACCTTATTCAGCCCAATGATGCAATCATCATCACAGTCATCCTTCAACATTTCTTGAATGCTTTCCGCTTTCAGGGCACTCCACTGTTTACTCACAGGAACACCAGGTAAAGTCATCATTTTACTAATCCACTTCATAGTCTCCAAGGATAAGGCTACAAATCTGAGTTTGTGTAAGGGTAGCAATGTAGCTTGGGTGACTTAGTTGAAACTGAAACACTACTACTAAGGCAACCTCACTCCTCTCCACCATAAATATCTGTTTATTATTATTTATGACAACTAGGAGAGAGAATTCCATTTCTGAAAATATAAGGCATTACAGTATGTACTTATTAGATAGGCCAATGTTTAGAACACTAACAACACTGAATGCTGGCAAGGATGCGTAGAACAGGAATCCTCATTTATTGTAGGTTGGAATGCAAAATGATAATGGCCAGTTTGAAGACAGTTTATCAGTTTCTTACAAAACTAAGCATCCTCTTACCATAACGTCCAGCAATCTTGCTCATTGGTCTTTACCCAAATCAGTTCAAAACTTATACCCACACAAAAACCTATCCATGGATGTTGATAGCAACTTTATTCATAATTGCAAAAACTTGAAAGCAAGCAAGATCTCCTTCAATGGGTAAATGGATAAATAAAATGTAAGTTAATGGTATAGTATTCAGCACTAGAAAAAAATGAGCTATTAAGTCATAAAAAGATGTGGAGGAAACTTAAATGCATATTATTAAGTGAAAGAAGCCAATCAGGATAGGCTACATACTGTATGATTCAAACTATGAGACATTTTGAAAAAATGCAAAACCATGGAGACAGTAAAAATACTACCAATGGTTGCCAAAGGCTGCAGGGTAGGGTGAGATGAATAGGAGGAGTACAGAGGAGTTTTAGGACCATGAAGCTACCCTGTATGATATTATAGTGGTGGATACATTTCTTTATACATTTGTTGAAACTCAGAATTTATAACACCAAAAGGGAACCCTAAGTAAACTATGGACTTTGTGTGATAATCATGTGTCAATGTAGGTTGATCGATTGTAGCAGATATACCACTCTGGTGGGGGATGTTAAACATGAGGAATTTTGTGCATGTGTGAGTGCCAGGGTCAAGTTGGAAATCTCTGTACCTTCTGTTCACTTTTGCTATGAACCTCAAACTGCCCTAAAAAAGTAGTCTATTAATAAATAAGGAATTAGATGTCTACAAGAAACTTCTTGGGAGCAAACATATAAAAGACTGGATAAATATGAATAGCATATTTTATAGTACATGAACGAACAGTTACTTAAGTAAAGAAAAGCATCCAAGGACAGAAATTCTGAAAAAAAGTGGAAATATAGAAAGCCAAATGCACTATGAAACCAATATTCACTCTGAAGCATTTGCTAATCGAGACAGCTGGGGTGTGATCTTAATGGACTGCATGAGGAGCAGGATATAAAACCAGGGCATGAACAAGGAGGAAAACTGGGTTACATACCCCTATGTAAAGCTAAGACTTTCTGCATTCCATCCTACCAGCAAAACAAAGAAACACTTCAACAGTTTCATAAGGGGAAACAACAAAAGCCCTTCCAGCAGAGGGAGACAGAAAGAGGATTAGCTCCCAATCTTGATTTTTGGGGAAGGTGGTGAAGGGAAGAAAAAAAAAATGTATCTCATAGGAATTCTAACCACAAACCCACCTGCACCTGCTTTTGGTGATAAAATTCATATAATTCAGTTACTCCCACAACACCAAAATAAAATAATCTTAAATTGAATGCTTAGTCCCAAAGTGGCCTTGGATTGATGGTGTCCTCAGGGACCAGACAGAAGCAAATTCAAATTCTTTTTTCAAAGAAGACACTCTAGATGCAGAAACTCAGGCAGCAAAGATACAGGGGGAAAAGGAGCATGAAAAAATGATGATAATTGTAATTGCAGAACCAGTTCAATCTGTTTCAGCTTTGTCAGTCATACAATGTAATAAAATGGTGAGTTGTTTTTCAGTTGCCATGAATCCCCAGGTTGCAAGTCAAGCAGCCTGAGGATATGCAGATGAACCAAGCTTGCCCAATTCATGACCCCAGAGTTGGCAAGAACAAAAAGTCAGCCACATAGGGAACCTAAGTGTCTGGATTGGGGAATGGAGAACACATTAAGAAGCAATGGGGAACCCTGTTTTTTGTTGTTGTTGTTGTTGTTTGTTTGTTTGTTTGCAGATTTAATAGCCAAGGACCCATCACTACCTCTTTGCATGATCCAATCAGATCACACCTCCTTGCATTTTCCTGCCTCTCTCATTGCTACTTTCTGCCTATAAAACCTCACCCACCATCCTCAGCTCAGGGAGACAGATTTGAGTGTTGCCTCCTGTCTCCTTGCCAGTAGACTCACAATAAAGCCTTTTCTTTTCTAGAAAGCCACTGCCATAATATTGGCTTCTATGTGCATCAGGTAGCCAGCCCATTTCTCAGTAACATCATCACAACACTTACACATAAACAGGCCACTGCTAAGGGACAATCAGTGGAAGAAAAGATTATAAAACCAGATGCTCTATTTTCAGAATTTTACTGTAAAATATGAAGACCTAACATATTTTAGGAAGTTAAAGGGTATAAGGTAATATATGAAAAAATTAAACATCAAGAAAATTTTAAATCTAATAAAACATTTAGAAATAAATAATACATTATGATTGTTTAAAATTTTTTGTAGTTATACAATAATTGAGCATATTTTGGAGCTATTGCTGATGTTTTGATAGATGCATACAATGTGTAATTATCAGATCAGGATACTTGGAATATTTATCACCACAAACATTTATTTTTTCTTTGTATTGGGAACATTACAATTCTTCTAGCTATTTTGGAATGTACAACAAATTATTGTTAGCTATAATTTCCCTGCGGTACTATTGAGTAGCAACATTTATTCCTTGTATCTAACTGTATTTTGCTATCCCTTAGCAGATTAGAAATGTGTAAAGAGATATTCCGTGAAGTGAGAGATACATGGGAAGAAATTATCTGGAATTCAGCATAGCAAAAGAGAAAGGATATACAAAAGAGATATTAAGAGAAATGTAGGTGAAAGTCATAAAATCTAGCTTGACTTCTAGACTTCTGAAGTTGTAGAAGGCGAATAGAAAGAAATTGGAGTATATTAGTTGAGTAATAGAGCTATTCTTATAGATATACTTTATCATCTCGGTGGATTAATAGAAGGATTAGTAGAAATTTTTAACGTGATGTGTTAAACAAGTGTTTCTGACTTGCAGATCACCTACCCAGGGAATACTGACTTAAGTATATACATTCTATCATCTTTGAACTGAATCGGGCCCAAGGGGCCCATAGAACCGATAATTACTATTTTTTGGATATACACAGATACTGACTCTCCTCATCTTAAAGCATGAAACTTACATTTGTCTTTTCTGAGTTTCTTCCTCAGGGAACCAACCCTCAGGCATCCCACATAGTATCAAGGAACTGAAACTCACCAAATCACTGCATCCAGGCAATGATCTGTCAGACCCCTCATATATCATGATTCCTGTTTTCCAACTCCTCTTCCTTTCCCTTCCCTAATTCCTGTTTACCAATTCCTTTTCCATTCCCCTCTCTAATTCCTATTTTCCCACATATAGTTACATATCTTTCCTGTGTTATAAACCCCTAATTTTAGCCAGTTGAGAAGATGGACTTGAGAATGATCTCCCACCTCCTGGGCTGCAACACCCCAAAAAGCCATGACAATACTTATTGTGTCAGTGATTGGCCTTCTGTGCAGCAGGCAACAGAACCTACACTATACTCCTGGTGTTTTGATAACATAACCATGACTGAAATGTGATCGTGCTTGTTGGTTGGCGTCATGTCAAAAAGAAAATAGCATAGCGTACTATCCATAAATGGGTTTGGAGATACAGGTTTAGAAATTATGTTCATAACCTTCTTCTCAACTTTTATTGCTAGAAGTTTGCTATATGTTCCTATTTACTTGTTAGGGAGGTCAGAAAATGCAGCCTAGCTAAAAGCTGGAAAGAACAGGAAATGAGTTTAATGATTGGTCTGCAGGTTTTGCAGGTTAACACTTCTGGTCACTACATGTGCCTTTCACTCCTCTCTCCACACATGAAAGACACTCATACCATGTCTCATGGAGACAACCCAAGGTTCAAACTATTTTCAGCTTATACCTGGAAATCTAGAATTCAGCTGATTTTCACAGCTTTCCGAAAACATATGGATCCTCACATCATGGAGAACTATTACCTGAAAGAGATAAGTTATGTCCAGCCCCTTCCACCACCTCCAAAATACAGCAGTTAAAGAGGTCAAAGACATCACATTAAATATTCTCATTCAGAGCAGGAGAATAACAGAGACACGTGGCAGTTCCTGATTCCAAAACAAGAAAACACATAGTACAGCGTATGGAAACTGGAGGCCAAGCTCACTCATGAATCTAGGTAAATACATCTTAAATGCTGGCAAATCAAATTCTGCAATATATAAGAAGAGTAATGCATAATTAACAAGTTATTTTTCCCAGATATGCAAGGCAAATTTATCATTTGATAACAATTAATGTAATTGAACACATTGAAATTGAGCGATGAATTTAATAAAGTGAGGAGTAAAATAAGCAAGTCACAGAAGAGCATTTATCATAACCTTCACTGATGTGCAGCTTAAAACATACATAACTCATAAGGGTACTTTTTTAGGGATATACACATGCATATTTGAACTTTTAAGATGAAAGCAAGGGCGTGATACACACAAAATTTGGAGAAATTGTTATTTCTGAAATGTGAGGCTTCAAAGGGATTGGTAATAGTCTCTAATATTGGTGATAGAGTCCCATTTAAATATCAACATAAGTGATCTTTTGTCTGTAATTGATATGTGATTTAAAATTAAAATACAAGTCCATAATGGTGAAAGGCAGTTGACTGCGGAAGTCTCTCAGAAAGAGCAGCAGAAGAGAAGGCACTTCGGAGTGAGGGCCTTCACCCATCTTAGGGACTTGATCGTAGCTACCAGAATCAGAGGTTCGAGGACCACAGGCTGCCTGAATTCTTTTCATTAAAGATTTTGGAAGAGTCCAAGCATAAGCCAAACAACTTGCTTCAGGGTTTATGTGACAACACATGTCACTGAAATATAGAAGACCATTATCCCAAATTCTGTTTCAAGCTGGGCTTCCTTCTGGCATCCTGAAAACTGAAGTCTGAGGGAGGAGGGGTGTGGGAGGCACCAGCCCAGAGAGTGGCCTTTCTCAGTGAATACTCAGTGTCTTTGCCACTGTAGACCTCCTGCCAGGAGCCTCACAAACAGCAGGGAAAACCCAGTGGCAGTCAGGGCAGGAAAGACAGAAAGTGTAGGTGACACAAACTGGCTGATGCTGACTCGGGAGCTTGGGGGCCACATGAAGCACTCATTTTGGAAGTGTCAAAAATAGTACAATGCGGCACTTAGAGAAAGGTGAGATCCTGTCCTGAAATGCCATCACAAGTCTAGTTTTACCCACAGTCATTTATGCCAGTTGATATTTTGGACATACACGTAAAGACTTGCTACACACACATCCACACACACCCACACACATCCCCATCCACCCCCCTACACACAAAATAACACTTCTAAAAAGTGTGTGTGCCAGGGCCTGTCACGGGGTGGGGGCAGTGGGGAGGGATAGCATTAGGAGATATACCTAATGTAAATGACGAGTTAATGGATGCAGCACACCAAGATGGCACATATATGCATATGTAACAAACCTGCACATTGTGCACATGTACCCTAGAACTTAAAGTATAATTTAAAAAAAAGTGTGTGTATGTGTAACTGTGTGTTATATGCTGTATGTCTTTTTTATTTCAGAAGGGAGAATCACTTCTGAAGCAGGATATTTCCCTCACCCCTCGTGGGACTCACAACAGGGGTGCCTCGTTTGCTCAGCCTGCTGCTCTCAGCTCCTGGCGGGAGAGAGTGCATGAGCAAATGAGGCAGGAATTGGAATGCAGGAGCATTGGAACTGGCCAGTCGCTTCAGCACACTCTGTGCAGGACTCCCAGCAGCATCCATGTAGGGGTGCCTGCAACCTGCGAAGCCCCAGAGGGCAGGTCGCAGTGCTCTTTTAGCTCTGCCATCCGTGGATGGCTTAAATGTTAACAGTTCAGTGGGCCCTTTGCCTTGTTGCATGGGGCAGCTGCCCTCCACCAGCAAGGGCAAAGTGCCAGTGTGACAGCCTTTGGTATCCACACTCATGGCTCCCGAGCTCTTGTCCCGCATCCAGGAAAAATGAGGTTGCACAAATGAATTCAAGGATGATAAATGTGAGGGATTTTATTGCCAGTGAAAGTGGTTCTCAGCGGGAAGGGGAACTGAAAAGGGGATGGAGGTGTCGGGAGGTAGGTAATCTTCTCCTGAAGTCCAGCCGGATTCTTCTCTGAAGTTACATTGTCAGGCTGTCCCTCTGAAGTCAAGCCGCTTCGCTTTGACATCCAGCTGTGGTCCCATCTACCAGGTGAGTCTGGGGTTTTTATAGGCACAGGATCGTGCAGGGCAGGGCCATGGCTGGTTTAGGAAAAGGCAACATTTGAGCTGGAACACAGAGATATAAGTTCTCACTTTGGGCCATGGTTTCAGGCTTTTTGGCTTGGGGGTGGGGTTTTCACTGGGGAACTGTTCTTTTCCTCCTAGAATTTCTCTGCCTCCTGTCCCCATCACTCCTATTGAGTTTTCTAAGTATATATACTCACTAGGAAGGAATTGAAGTATGAATCAAGTTTCTCAGATATTATCCAAAACATTTGATGAAGGGCCTTGGTGCATATTCTGCTTCATGGCTATGCTTAAATGGGTTCTATTCTTGAAATAAAATGGTGGCATGCTCAGAAGTCTCCAATCTGTAGGACATGCTTATCACACACTTACCCTATGGCCTTTGATCCAGCACCTTAGAACGAGTAAGGATTCTTGTCCAGAAGTCACTTGATTTTCTGAGATTTCAACATATTCGATTGTTTATTAGTTGACACAGCACTCAATAGCTTTGCGAAGTCCTCAGGGCTCCTGTAACCAAGATATGGCAGCCAGGTTTAATTGTATAAAATAGCTACAACTAGAAATTCACTTACTAGAGCACTCACACACACAAAGATAAATGGTGTGAAAATGTTTCCACAATGATGTCAACAAAATACCCTGGCATTTTTTCCTGTCCTTTCTTTCATGTCTATTAAGTCATTCTAAGTTGGTTCCCTTATTTTAGCTTTCCTAAAAATGAAGCATTTCTATACAGTCAAACTTGCTGACCAGGCACATTCCATAGACTTATTATTATATTTTTAAATTAGCTTTTCCTCTTTCATTTTCAACTAGATCAAAAAGCAAAATCCAGCATCCATCAGCTGAGGTCATCTCTGCAGGAAGCCCAATTAACTCAAAATAAAGTCTCAAATGGTAGATGAACCAGAACTCATAATAAGCTTCCCCCAGGGTACCATGACCAATTTGTGCATTAAAATGTTTTAATGTGATGCTTCCCCATACTTTTAGTCTTGTCACCTCTTTTATCAATATATTCTTGTCTTTAATGTATACCCTATTAGATAAATGCATACATATGAATATAAATTGGTGGTACTTCTTTTCAGTTTCTTAAATTAATTTGTCTACAGTTACCTGGACAGAAACATCTGTTTTTGTCCCTTTGAAAAAAGTAAAAATTACTAGGCTACATTTTTCAAATTTGTCATTTCACAGTTATTTACAAGTATGATGTTGACAGAGTGGATCTGAGAGGGTAGAAAAGGGGAGAGGGAGAGAGAGAGTGTGAATGAGAGAGAGACAGAGACAGAGAGAAAGGAGACAGAGAGAAACTAATTATACAACAGATGCCAAGAGTGGTATTTATTCACCAAAACTGCATGGGTCATTCATTAAAATCTCAGTTTTAATTAGCAAACACCTGTTTTCTGTTTGATTTTACACTGATATCTACTGTCTGCAATTTGCTTTCTTCAGTGCAAGCAATTAGATAGCCCTGACAGTAACAGTTAATCTAATTAGTCCAGAGGTGCCCTGGGAGGCAACTATTGACTTGAAGAAATTGCAGATATAAGTGATCACAGCTTCATTCACCTGGTTGAATAAGATTTGTGCAAAATTATTATTGGATGTCAGCTTTCCCTCACCCCCGACCTTTCCTTTTGGACTTAGGTTTAAGAGGAAGAGTGAACTGAAGAATATTTTTGAGTGCCTACTATGTATCAGTCACCATGCAAGGTCCAGACAGTAAGAAAATGAAACTGTTAGCAGCTTCTAGCCTAGAGGAGGTTTACAGCCTGATGAAGGAGTTAGATGCATAAACAAGTTATTCTATATGTAAGGATCTTGGAAGCTCCAAGGAGCCAAGATGAATCCAAGCATTTACATGTAAGAATTAAGGTACTTCTCTAAGAAATTCTGATTGCTACTGAAGAAACAAGATGAAGTTGCCTTTTTGCAAACTGAGAAAGTTGTGTTTGTTTTAAAATTGATAAAAGTTTTCTTGTGAACATTCCGTCTGTGGGACTCTATCAGCATCTTATCATAACCTTTATTAAATCTACCTGATGTGCCTCTCTTTACATAGATTATAACATATAAGATATTCTCTTTCCTAATTCTGAAGTGTAGTTAAAGCAGGTTGTCACTGAGTCCAAAGGTCTAGGAAATATGAAAAGAGGAATCAGTTGTCAGACCAAATTCCATATGCACATTTCAAAAATGGTGCAGTTAGATAATTCAGAGTGAATATTTCCACAAGTAAAGCAGAGGCCCAGAAATGGCACCCATAGAGATGTCTGGAAAAACTTCTTTCCTCTGCTCTGGCCTAAGTTTAATATACTTGCTTTGAAAAGATGAGAGCCCTGAGCTTCACTTGGTTCAGTTCACAAATTATGCTCAGGTAGAGAAAAACTATCTCTTTCCAGCACACACAGGTTGATGCCCAAGCTGGTTTTAGGAAGCATCTTCTATGCATTGCACAAACTTAATGCAAGCAGACTCTGTGAACATCACATTATGCTAAACATTGTGAAAGAGGATGGCGGGGGAGTTTTAACAACTGTACTGCAAAAATTAAGTTATGCTCTGTCTAAAACTTCCCAAAGGCTTTTGCTGGAAGACATTCATCTGCTGGTGTGATGATGGTGGTAATTAATTGACTGGAATTGTGTTTCTTCTTTATAGAACAGAAATGCATCTAAAGTGGGCTAGATTTGGACCTCCTCTAAAAGATTAGTTGTTTACATAGAATGATTGTGAAAAGCTTCTTGTCCATAGACATTGCAGTGATAAAGACAAAGATGATCATTATAATAGAAATTACTGAGATGAACATTAGACAATTTTGCATGTATAAATGTCCTGTTACTAGAGAAATAGGGGAAGGATGAACATTTGACAAGTATCTACTATATGCCAGCAATGGCTGGGTAGGAACTTCATATATAATATTTCATTGTAATTTTCATGTTCACCCTGTTAGCTACATTTTTTCTATCACAGACTCAAAATGGTTAAGTGATTTTCCTAAAGGTTATACAGTTAGGAAGTGGCAAGTCATTGTTTTAACCAAAGTTCCTCTGATTCTTTACACTATCTGGCTGTCTCCAAAGAACAACTAATAAATACTGATATTCATATCATGTTCTGCATTTTACAGCATAATTTAAAAATTATATGAAAGGTTTCTACCTAGGACAGTGGCTGGCATTTACGTGCTATTGTTTGATTCTTATAGTAATCCCAAGACATTGTTGAAACAGGTAATATTTTCATTCTGTTAAAAGCAAAGAAATAAAAAAAATGGCAAGTCTGGAAATCTTCAGGAGTCTGTTAAATATTACTAAACACTAGATAAATGAAGTAAATCATACACAGTTCTACCTGTATGAAATTCACAATGTCATGGACAAGACATACTATAGGTATATAGAATATAAGATAGAGAAAGTACAAAGATTTATTTTTGGAATATTGAGATTTGTTCTCCAAAATAATAGCACATATTTCCATTTCTAAATGAGTCGTGGCCTATTTAATATTTATCTGTCCTGTGTTTTATTCCTCCGAATAACCCAGGTTAGAGTGTTCGTGGTAGCTTATGCTTATAGATATGTATATATCACTAGCCATAATCAGTTATGTGCTGGTAAATATATTATTATAAAACTGATATTCTTTTTTTTTTTTTTTTTTTTTTTTGAGACGGAGTTTCACTCTTGTTGCCCAGGCTGGAGTGCAATGGTACCATCTCGGCTCACCACAACCTCCGCCCCCTGGGTTCAAGCAATTCTCCTGCCTCAGCCTCCTGAGTAGCTGGGATTACAGGCATGCACCACCATGCCTAGCTAATTTTGTATTTTTAGCAGAGACAGGGTTTCTCCTTGTTGGTCAGGCTGGTCTTGAACTCTTGACCTTAGGTGATCCACCCTCCTTGGCTTCCCAAAGTGCTGGGATTACAGGCATGAGCCACTGTACCCAGCCACCATTATCAATTTTTATGATGTAAATACCCTCAAAACTTCAAGCTGTCCCCATGATGTAACTAACATGGAGTTGGGAAAAGATGTCCGCAACTGGCTCACCGGAGCTAATAGAAATTGGCTTAATCACATGCTTGGCAGAGTTAATATTGGAGTATGGACTGTATTTCCTTACCAGATCCACTTTCTTTTTTATAGGGCTTAAAACTGGGGGTATATGTGCACAGGTTTGTTATATGGATGTATTGTAGAATGCTGGGGTTTGGGCTCCTATTGAACCCATTACTCAAATAGTCAGTATAGCACTGAATAGACAGTTTTTCAACCCTAGCCCTGTCTCTTCCTCCTCCGTCTAGTGGTCCCCAGTATCAATTATTTCCATCTTTATGTCTGTGTGTACCTAATGTTTAGCTCTCACTCACAAGTGAGAACATGCAGTATTTGGTTTTCTGTTTCTGCATTAATTCGTTTAGGATAATGGCCTCCATCTGCACCCATATTGCTGCAAAAAACATGATTTTGGTTTTTGATGGCTGTGTAGTAGTCCATGATGTGTATGTACCAAATTTTGTTTATTTACTACACAGTCGATAGGCACCTGGGTTGATTCTGTTATTGTGCTATTGTGAGTAGTGCTGGGATAAACATATGAGTATGGGTGTCTTTTTGGTAGAATGATTGATTTTCCTTTGGGTATATACCAAATAATGGAATTGCTGGGTCAGATTGTAAGTTTTATGTTTAGATCTTTGAGAAATCACCAAATGGCTTCCTGTAGGAATCTCTGCCTTCTTTGCAGTACTCATTCCTGCCTCCGTGACACCCACTTCGTGTCCACATATGCTCCCATACTGGTACCTCACATCCTCTTCTACTCCACAACAATATTTCCATTAGGAAAAAGTTGAACCAATTAGTTGCCTGTTGTAGGGACATCTGTGTTTTACTAATCAGGGAAAAATGACAGTGAGAATAAGCAGATAAGGAAGGTATTTCAAAGGTAGAGCCCCATCTCAGGAGTCATGTAATCATACACACACACAATAAGGGATTTTCAGCATTAACTAGACTTGAAAAGGGACCTAGCATTATTGGCCCTTGTCTCCTACAGGTGAGGCACATTTTTGTAAGACTATTTTAGTAGAATCAATGCATTAACACAAAGGAGCAACTATAATGCAAGAAACCGGGTGAATGAGATACTAGAGAGAAGTGAACCCTGTGTTATCACTCTCATCAAAGGCTGCTAATACTTTCAAGACACTGGAAGAGTCTTGCAAGGATTAAGTTGTTTTCATAATGCTGACCTTCTTGTTATTTTATGCTTCAATCTTTACTTCCGTAACATCCCTGCTTCTATCTTTCCCTTCAGCCCAGACCACTTTATTTGTTTCTAGACACTGGCAGGATGCAGAATCCGAGTACTCAGTGTTGTTATTCTGCTGAGGGGTGCATAATAAACTCTGAGTTACTTCTCAGTGCACAGAGCTGTGATCGGTTTCGGCTGTCTTTTTTCTCCCTCTAGTCTTGTTTGTCAAACAGAAAAACAATGCTGGCTACTTTCACATCCATATTCAATGACTTGATTTGAGTATTGTTTTAATACCTCATCAGAAAATTATTATTCTCTTCTCCCTTTACCAATGTAATTTTAAGAGGTTTGCTGAATTTTAAAACGTCTTTTTGTCCTATCTCCAGGCTTATATTTTGTCATGAAGAAAATACAGCTCCAATTTGATCATAGAGGTCACTGAGGGATTTGTGTTTTGAGATGTACTCTTCAGCAGGTTATTGATTTAATAATAATAAATGCAAACACATATAGCACTTGCTGTGTGCAAGGCATTGTACCAAGCACTGTGAATATGCTGACTTATATAGTCCTCATTACAACCTACTTATGGATAAGTATTACTATTTCTCCAATTTTACAAATAAGGAAACTAAAACAGGGAAAGTTATGGAAATAACAGATGGTGAAGCTGAGCACCATCTGAGTCCAGCATAGCTGTCTCTAGAATATATGATTTAACTTCGACCCTGTCCATTTTGACCTAAAACAAAAATCATGACCTATAATTTGGCCTATCATACTGCAGCACTATAGACATTAAAGGATTCTCAATATTTAGTATCAGCTGCTGTAGTCCTCCTAATTAAGGAATCACAAGATATCTTGTTAGCATTGTAAAGCCTATCCTATTCTCAGAACAAAAGAAAATTTCTGATTAGGAGACAATCTCAGAAAGCACAGTGTATTTGTAGAGAAAAGTCATTCAAATTTCAGAAAATATTAGAATATTTGTGCAACACTCGTGTTATTTCTTAGCTTCTTTTACCACAGCATGCCAAACTCTACTAACACCAGGAGGAAGTTACAGCTAAAAAGAAGGCAACAGCATACCAGGCACATAGTAGCCTCTGCAAAGAACAGTTAGTGTTTCCTAGAGGTTTGTGGAGTGCATGAAATGCATGTAAGTGGAATAACTTGCTGCTGTTTATGAATGTTTGATATTTTATAGCTAGAAGCAGAAAGTGGTTTCTCTTGAGTTGCAGGACATATGATCCCTTATTAATATATAAAATTATTTAGGAGAGTTAATGCATTATACTTCCTTTAGCAGGAATGCATATATTGATGGCAGTTGCACTATATATATGTAATATATACAGTGTATATGTATATATATAATATATATGCTTTCATATTAGGTCATAAGGTGCTCTCCCTAGAATGAAACTAGGCAAGGAAAACATGCAGCCAGGTGATAAGGTTAGGAGTATGACTGGGATATAAATCAAAGATACATCTACTAGAAATCAATTGTGAGGCTGGGGCCCGTGGCTCATGCCTGTAATCCCAGCACTTTGGGAGGCTGAGGCAGGTGGATCATGAGGTCAGGAGTTCGAGACCAGCCTGACCAACATGGTGAAACCCTGTCTCTACTAAGAATGCAAAAATTAGCCGGGTGTGGTGGCGTGCACCTGTAATCCCAGCTACTCAGGAGGCTGAGGCAGGAGAATCGCTTGAACCCAGGAGGCGGAGGTTGCAATGAGCCAAGATCATGCCACTAAAGTCTAGCCTGGGTGATAGAGTGGGACTTGGTCTCAAAAAAAAAAAAAAAAAAAAGGAAAGAAAGGAAAAAAAAAATCAGTTGTGAAATCCAAATGAATGGAGTTTGGCATGAAGTTCTGCATAGACTTAGGCTTGAAAAATAATGAATTAAGCAATTACTAAGATAAATTCGAGAAGGGAGAAACAGCAGTTACACAGAAAATTGCTAATCCTGAAATGTAAATGTGAAGGTATTGGCAATAAACTTAAGAATTTAATCCACGACTGAGAGTTGAAAGTTGAGAACAAAGACAGTGTACGAGAAAAGGCAAGTTCCTCAAATGGAGACCTTTTGAGCAGATGCAGGAGAGCTGGTTATGATGGAAACACCACAGGGCAATGAGGTCAATGGTTGTGTCCCCAGGCCAGTCAGAGTTCTCACAAACAGCTGCATGGGACAGGAGTTAATTTGTTTGCCTCCTTTTTAAAAAGACAAAACATTTGTTGGAATACTGAAGTGGCTCTCTGGATAAGGATGAGTGTCACTTTTTAGAAGTTCACTGGATTAGCAGCCAGTCCCGGTGGCTCACACCTGTAATCCCAGCACTTTCGGAGGCTGAGGCGGGTGTATCACCTGAAGTCGGAAGTTCGAGACCAGCCTGACCAACATGGAGAAACCCTGTCTCTACTAAACATACAAAATTAGCTGGGCGTGGTGGCACATGCCTGTAATCCCAGCTACTTGGGAGGCTGAGGCAGGAGAATCGCTTGAACCCAGTAGGTGGAGGTTGCGGTGGACCAAGAGCATGCCATTGCACTGCAGCCAGGGCAACAAGAGCAAAATTCTGTCAAAAATAAAAAAAAAAAAGGAAGTTCACTGGATTAGCTAAAAATATATTTCGCTGACTATTATCCATCCTCAAAAACGCTTAAAAATATTTGGGAAATGATGATAAATTATAGCTAAAAAGAAGCTAATAGCATACTCTTAGTAAAATATTGGTATTGAAAATTATTATAAATTTATTTGAGTGTTTATGTGTGTGATTTAGTGAATGTATATATCGGAGAGAAATGTTCCAGTTTTGTCTCAATGAGCATAACCTTTTACATGTCATAATAAAATTCTTTAGGACCCTCTGGAACCTCCAGGAACTCTTTTAAAAGAAATACTGTATGAATAAGTATGGCTGACATCAAAGACCATATTCTTAATTGCTACCATATACTAGTAGTTGAAATAATAATTTTTCAAGGACCTCAGTCTGGCCAGTCAGTTTTCTTCTCTCATTTCTCCTCCTTTCTCCCTCCCTTGAAGTGCCCATACTTGAGCTGAAGTTGTGTTTTCCTCCATTGGAACTGAGACCCTGAGACTTTGGTTTTGTTATTATTTTTTTTTTCTAGGATATCTTCTTTGTGTTTTTGTTCTTCTAGAGAGGTGACTGATCCTTCAACTCAAAGCTATTAACTTTTAACCTTTTATTTTCCTAGTTATATTTTATTTCTGCATGATAATGCCTGCCTAAGCACTTGTGAAAATATTAGAAGAGACAGTCATTGTTAAAAATTAGCATCTGTATTCCTTTACACATGAGAAACATAGAATATGAAATGAACTTACCTTTACTAGTTCTCTGACAATAACACCGTTGTTTCTGATTGGTTCATAGGAAAAACGTGGTAGATTTTTGGGACACAAAGTCCATGTCATAACCACCTGCTCTCAATTATAAGGCACATGTGACTTTTCTGATCAAATTTCTAACAATTGCCACTTGCCTTTTGTTCTGTGCCATGGTATGATGTGGTATGCTCTAGTGACTATGTACACGGGATTTTGAGTCAGACTGTCTTGTGTTTTCTCCTGGATTTTTCGAAGCTAGCTGTAGGCTAATTGGGAAAATTACTTAAAACTTTAAACATCAATTATTCATAAAATGAGAATAATAGTATTTGTCTCATAGAACTGGTATAATTAACTTAGCATAGGACCTGGCACATATGTAAAGGCTCCATGGATGTTAGTACTTATTGGTTGCATATACTTAACTCTTCTATATGTCAACTTTTAGGTTCATTAAGCTGCCACATCTTGCACAGATGGTGCACAGAACGGGCACCATGGTGCTACAGATGGTGGTATAGAACTGGCACCATGTAAAATTGAGACATCAACCCTGAATCTCATGCTTTCAGCTCAGTTTAGCATTGAACCACACCTTAAATGTCTCCTGATATTCTTCCTTGGCTCCTGAATATGTTCCAAATTTTCTCATTTTTAATGTTGAATTCACACTTAATTCTTGGGTTCCTTTCACACATATACAATAATGCCTTGACCACAGTCAACTAGTGGCTACATGGATAAAGTGGACTAAGTGGCTAAATGTCTAAAAGTGACTTGACCAAAGTCAAGTAGTGGCTAAAAAGGATTTTGACACAAACAGTCTGAACCAGACCTGCACTGTTGACCATTACCCTTTCTATGATGACATTACCTCAATACCTAAATGCTGTTTATATTACCCCATAAGCTGCATGCACTTAGATCACCTTCAGTGAGTATTCGCCTCTGTTTTCCTTTAGCTCCTGGATGCTATTTCTGACAGACCCAAAGTGCTGTGAATGTCAAGCCCACCTAACTAGCCAAGGAAAAGCTTGAATGGAGCTGTGAAGTTCTTACATTTGATCACCAAGGTACTGGTACTGGGCACAAACGTTATTTGGCAAACTGAGAGCATGGACCACACAATTAATGGTCAGGTATAGGATGAAAATTCAATCCTGCAGTTCTTGTCACTGCCCTAGACTCCATCAATACCTCTGGTAACTTTGATAGGATGCTTCTTGGGTTCCTTGTGCAAAATACTTTGGTCAATCAATTTATTCAGTGTTAAGGAGGCAGAACTATGGGAGATTTTGGTAACTTACCTAATATGAAAGGGAAAATACATCTTTCTTTATATGCAGTCATGCAGCCTCCTCTGAAAACTTTCTACCAAGATTATAGTGGATTTGTATTCTCTGTATCCATTGGAGGTCAACCACTGAGATACTAGATTTCAGGTGTTGGTGTAATGGTTTTTCAGAAATAGTGGCACTGCCCCACCTAATTCCAGGAAGGGATTGCTTATTTCTGTCATTACTAAGTGGACAAAAATGCTTATCTAATGCTGGTTTTTGTAAAAGCAGGTACTGAGAACCTTCTCATGATTCACATTCTCAGTTATGAACTGCCTGCACTACCTTGGTATGCACCATTACCCATTTGATTTCGTCTTCTTCTTCCATTTCTATCTTCACTCAAAATATTTGAAGCTCAGCAGTGTTTGCCTGGCTATGACCACAGCTGTTCTTTGTGATCACAACTCAGATTTTACTCCCTGGTTATGTAATCCCAAATAATTCTGGATAAACATGCAGTCTAACATGATCCAGTCTCTGAATCTCTTAGCTCAATACAGCTTCTGAACAAGACCTGCACCATTTCCCCTTTCAAGCCTAACCCGTCTGCCAGGTTCTCTAAGACTTAACAAAGGGAGACCTCTTTATAGCATCTGTGCTCCTCTCACTCCTTCCTGTTTCTTCTGACTGTCAGCTGTGGTCCTCACCTGCTGCAATCACAAACACAGGGAGGTATTTACAGCTAGAGTTCACTGGCCCGACAATTTCCCTTGCGTTATATGTAGCAGTTGCAGGACATGAGGGAGCAGGTGGAAGACTCTGGCTACATCAGCCAGTTTCAAAACCCAAAGGCATAATTTCTCCCCAGCAGCAGCAGAAAAAAAAAAAAAAAAGGAAATAAAGGCAATTGCTAATGCAGTTAAATTGTGTAGCCTAGGGGAGTTGAGCACTG